>NC_059208.1:64640674-64698174 GCF_020615455.1 Coregonus clupeaformis | reverse complement strand
TGTGTTGGATTATAGCTCTGACTCTAATAGTTTTATTCCTGATCAGTATGTTAATCTGACATAACACCTGGATTATTTCATTGGATTAAATCAATCTATTCTTGTTGGATTATAGTCTCTGTGTGATATTTGCTGTCGTTCACATTCTCTCTCTCCCTCGTTTTCTCGTTCTCTCTCTCTCTCTTTTTCTCTCTCTCTCGCTCTCTCTCTATCTCACCCTCTCCCTCTCTCCGTCCCCCTCTCTCTCTTTCTTCCTATACCCGTCCCTCTCTCTCATTCTCTTTCACGCTCTCTCCCTCTCTCTCTCTCTCCTTCTCGTATCTCTCTATCTTTCTCCCTCTCTCTATTTCTCTCCCTCTCTCGCTCTCTCTCTCTCTCTCTCTCTCTTCTTCCTTTCTCATTATCTTCTTCCCTGCCTCCCTCTCTTTCCCTTTCCCTCTCCCTCCTTTTCTCATATTTTCACCCACCTCTCTTTTCTTCCCTCCTTCTCCTTCCCGCTCTCCTTCCTCATTAACCAATCTTTCTCCAACTTCTTCCGTCTCTCTCCCCCTCTCCTTCCGTCTCTCTCCCCCTCTCCTTCCGTCTCGCTCCCCCTCTCCTTCCATCTCTCCCCTTCTCCTTCCATCTCTCTCCCCCTCTCCTTCCCTCTCTCCCCCCTCTCCTTCCGTCTCACTCCCCTCTCCTTCCCTCTCTCCCCCTCTCCTTCCCTCTCTCCTCCTCTCCTTCCGTCTCTCTCCCCCCCTCCTTCCGTCTCTCTCCCCCTCTCCTTCCCTCTCTCTCCCCCTCTCCTTCCATCTCTCCCCCTCTCCTTCTGTCTCTCTCCCCCTCTCCTTCCATTTGTCCCCCCTCTCTCTCCCTCTCTCCCCCCTCTCCTTTCATCTCTCTCCTCCTCTCCTTCCCTCTCTCTCCCCCTCTCCTACCATCTCTCCCTCTCTCCTTCCGTCTCTCTCCACCTCTCCTTCCGTCTCTCTCCCCCTCTCCTTCCCTCTCTCTCCTGCTCTCCTTCCATCTCTCCCCCTCTCCTTCCATCTCTCTCCCCCTCTCCTTCCGTCTCTCTCCCCCTCTCCTTCCCTCTCTCTCCCCCTCTCCTTCCGTCTCGCTCCCCCTCTCCTTCCATCTCTCTCCCCCTCTCCTTCCCTCTCGCTCCCCCTTTCCTTCCATCTCTCTCCCCCTCTCCTTCCATCTCTCTTCCCCTCTCCTTCCCTCTCTCTCCCCCTCTCCTTCCATCTCTCTCCCTCTCTCCTTCCCTCTCTCCCCCTCTCCTTCCGTCTCTCTCCCCCTCTTCGTCCCTCTCTCTCCCCCTCTCCTTCCATCTCTCCCCCTCTCCTTCCATCTCTCCCCCTCTCCCTCCCACTCTCCCCCTCTCCTTCCCTCTCTCCCCCTCTCCTTCCGTCTCTCTCCCCCTCTCCTTCCGTCTCTCTCCCCCTTTCCTTCCCTCTCTCTCCCCCTCTCCTTCCCTCTCTCCCCCCTCTCCTTCGTCTCGCTCCCCTCTCCTTCCCTCTCTCCCCCTCTCCTTCCCTCTCTCCCCCCTCTCCTTCCGTCTCTCTCCCCCTCTCCTTCCGTCTCTCTCCCCCTCTCCTTCCATCTCTCCCCCTCTCCTTCTGTCTCTCCCCCTCTCCTTCCATCTGTCCCCCTCTCTCTCCCTCTCTCCCTCTCTCCCCCCTCTCCTTCCGTCTCTCCCCCTCTCCTTCCGTCTCTCTCCCCCCTCTCCTTCCGTCTCTCTCCCCCTCTCCTTCTGTCTCTCTCCCCCTCTCCTTCCGTCTGTCCCCCTCTCTCTCCCTCTCTCCCTCTCTCCCCCTCTCCTTCCGTCTCTCTCCTCCTCTCCTTCCCTCTCTCTCCCCCTCTCCTTCCATCTCTACCCCTCTCCTTCCGTCTCTCTTCCCCTCTCCTTCCGTCTCTCTCCCCCTCTCCTTCCCTCTCTCTCCCGCTCTCCTTCCATCTCTCCCCCTCTCCTTCTTTCTCTCTCCCCCTCTCCTTTCCTCTCTCTCCCCCTCTCCTTCCATCTCTCTCCCCCTCTCCTTCCGTCTCTCTCCCCCTCTCCTTCCGTCTCTCTCTCCCTCTCATTCTCTTTTGCTGGTTTTACAACTACTGTTAGAGTCCAACAGTAATGCATTATGGGGCAGTAGACATGCCTGCCTGTCTCGTGTGTCGAGTCAAGGTTTATATAACCTAACATGCTGACTACACCGGTCCACTCGTGTGCGTCCGCGTGCATGTTGATTTTGTCTATCCCCACCAGACACGATCATGACACGCAGGTTAAAATACCAAAACCAACTGTGAACCAACTATATTAATTTATGGACAGGTCGAAACACACATGAACCATTCATGGACATTTGGCTAGCTAGCTGTGTGATGAACGTCGGGTTGTTATTTTACCTGGTTCTTTGTAGAATTTTGATCCAGAGTCCCCCTGTAGCTCAGTTGGTAGAGCATGGCGCTTGCAATGCCAGGGTTGTGGGTTTGTTTCCCACGGGGGGCCAGTATGAAAATGTATACACTCACTAACTGTAAGTCACTCTGGATAAGAGCGTCTGCTAAATGACTAAAATGTAATACAAAATGGTGTGTTTCTCTACTCCGATGATTCATCCACAGATGAAAAAGGAAACCTAGTTAGTCATCTACAATGAATCTTCCCTCATTTGCCTTTCAAGCATCTACGTGGCTTTGTAGCTTCCTGATATCCAATAAGGAGGGGACTTGCAGCGCATGGAGCATCTCTAATAGAAATAAGTAATACTTTAGCACCAGGCTATGCAGACGCTTGTTCACTTGCCTGAGCAGTGTGAGTCAAATGATTGAACAATGTATGTGTTGTGGCAGATCAGGGGGCTGGGTCAAGACGTTTAACAGATCAGACATGGACAGAGTATGATTAGCTCGGTTTCAAGGGCGTTTATTAATAAAATAATCAAAAGGAAAAAGGTTAGGTCTCCCCCATGAGACCCTCTCCAGGATACCGTCTCCAACTACACGGAAGTTACCTTACTTCCCCAATCAGACCCAATTAGTCCTGTCCGGGGGAGCCCGTCGAGACCTGGCACGTCCAGCAGATGGAGCCACCACCTCGTGATGTATACTCCATCTGTTACCAGGCCTCGACGAGACTCCCCCTGGTGGCTGACCTGCTGTATGGCTGTATTTTTTTCTCTCTGTATCGGCTTTCGGCTGATGTACATGATGGGGTGCTCCTCCCCATCGTGTATCTGGGACAGAACGGCTCTTATCCGTATCACATGCATCCGTCTGGACCACCATCGGCACCTGGAAATCGGGCGTTACGAGAATCGGATGGGAGCACAGCGCTTTCTTTCAGACAGCTGAACGCCGCTTCTATCTCGTCCGTCCATTTCACCGATTTCGGGAGGAGGGCCCTGGTTAGATCGGTGAGGGGGGAAGCTATAGCCGCAAAGTTGGGGATAAATCAGCTATAGTATCCTGCCAGTCCCAGGAAGGACTTGACCTGTGTCTTGGTGCGTTGGAACGGGCCAGTCACATACCGCGTGAACCTTCCTCTCCTGGGGCTTGACGTTCCCCCGTCCGATCAAATACCCCAGGTACTCCACCTCCTCGAACGCTAGCTTGCATCTCTTGGGGTTTGCGGTCAACCCGGCTGTGGGTGATGATATCATCCAGATAGGCCGCTGCGTACTGCTGGTGGGGTCGAAGCACTCTGTTCATCAGTCGCTGGAATGTGGGCGGGGCTCCGTGGAGACCGAACGGGAGCACCCGGTACTGGTACAGACCGTCTGGTGTCGAGAACGCCATCTTCTCCCGGGAGGAGGCTGCCAATGGTACCTGCCAATATCCTTTGGTCAGGTCAAGGGTGCTGATGTACCGAGCCTTTCCCAATCGGTCGATTAGCTCGTCCACCCTCAGCATGGGGTAGGCGTCGAATATGCTTATGTCGTTCACACCCCGGAAATCATTACAGAAGCGGAGGCTACCGTTCGGTTTGGGCACCAACACGATGGGGCTGCACCATGCACTGTGGGACTCTTCAACGACCCCCATCCTCAGCATAGCCTCCACTTCTTGTTTCACGGCCTTCCGTCAGGCCTCCGGAATTCGATACGGCCTCTTTCTTACCATTTTCCCGGGCCTGGTACGGATGTGGTGTTCAATGAGGGTCATGCGGACTGGCTTCTCGGAGAACACCGCCGTGTTCCGATCGACAAGCTCCCGGAGCTCTTGCTTCTGGGCCGGGTCGAGGTCCTCACTGCTCGGGACCACCACTGGTACCGTTGGCGTCCTGGGTCCCGACCATAACACGGCCAAGGCTGTCCTCTCGTGCCACTTCTTCAACAGGTTCACATGGTAAATCTGCTTGAGGTTTCCGTCTCCCCGGTTGCCGTACGCGGTAGTTGACAGGTCCCAGTTTCTCGACCACTTCGTATGGTCTGTGCCATGTTGCCAGGAACTTACTTTCGGCCGTGGGGATCAACACCAACACCCTGTCTACCACCTGGAATTCTCGGGGCTGGGCTCCCTGTTGTAGAACTGGGCTTGGACGCGTTAGGCCTTATCCATATGTTCCCTCACGACTGGCTATATGGCTGTCATCCGCTCCCGCATTGTCTCCACGTGCTCTACCACGCTGCGTAAGGGGGTCGGTTGGGCTTCCCACACCTCCTTGGCGAGGTCCAGTAGGCCACGTGGCCTCCTCCCGTAGAGGAGTTCAAACGGGGAAAACCCAGTGGAGGATTGGGGTACTTCTCGGATTGAGAACATTAGGTGGGGTAGCAGCTGGTCCCAGTTCTTCCCGTCCTGCTCGATGACCTTCCGCAGCATCTGTTTGAGCATTTTGTTAAAGCGCTCGACGAGCCCATCCGTCTACGGGTGAAAAACTTAGGTCCGGATCTGCTTGATCTGCATGAGGGCACACAACTCTTTCATGAGGCGGGACATAAACTCTGTACCTTGGTCTGTCAGGATCTCATTCGGGATGCCCACCCGGCTAAAGAGGTGGAACAGCTCCCGGGCGATTCCCTTGGATACCGCCGCCCGTAGGGGAATGGCCTCGGGATACCGGGTGGCATAGTCTACTATTACCAAGATGTACCTGTGTCCTTGGGCAGTCTTTACCAGGGGTCCCACTATATCCATGGCGATGCGTTCAAAGGGAACCCCGATGATCGACAGGGAGACCAGAGAGTTTCGGAAGTATGCTTTCGGGGCAGTGAGTTGACACTCCGGGCAGCTGCGACAGTAGTCTTCCATGGCCCTCCTCATCCCGGGCCAGTGGAAATGGGCGGCGACCCGTTCCCAGGTCTTCTCCATTCCCAGGTGCGCCCCCAACAGGTGGGTGTGGGCCAGCTGAAGAACGGTTCCTACGTACCGTTGGGGCAGCAACAATACCTCTCGAAGTTCCCCCTGTTGGCGCGACACCTGATACAAAAGGTTATTCTTAATTTGGAAATGGGGGTATCGCCAGTCACTCACCCCTTGGAAATGGGGGTATCGCCAGTCACTCACCCCTTGGAAATGGGGGTATCGCCAGTCACTCACCCCTTGGAAATGGGGGTATCGCCAGTCACTCACCCCTTGGAAATGGGGGTATCGCCAGTCATTCACCCCTTGGAAATGGGGGTATCGCCAGTCACTCACCCCTTGGAAATGGGGGTATCGCCAGTCACTCACCCCTTGGAAATGGGGGTATCGCCAGTCACTCACCCCTTGGAAATTGGGGTATCGCCAGTCACTCATCCCCGGAAGTAGCTGTCCATCCATCACTATTACTTGGGCTGCGGCAGCTTTCAAATTCGGATCCTCCCACTGGGCCATCCCAAATTGTCCCCTCAGTTGGCCCCCAACGGGGGTCTCGACTGGCCCCTCGAAATCGAGAAGGGGGAGGCTGGGCTCCTCCTCCAGTGGTTCCCCAGGGGTTTCGGGTTCCGGCTCCCCCTCTGACTCCGACTCCGGACCCGTAGAGTCAGATTGGTTAACCGGTGGCGTCCTGGCCGCACAGGCTAGGGGTCGTCCCCGCTCTCTTCTTCGACCGGCTCGTATCTTTTTTTTCCAACTCGTGCCCCCATAGGGCTGCGAACAGCGGACAATCCCATCCCACTAGGATAGGACTCGTGCCCCCATAGGGCAGCGAACAGACAATCCCGTCCCACTAGGATAGGTACCGGAAGCTCTGGTACTGCACCCACCATCATCTGGCAGCTCCCTTGTGGTGTCACGATGTTGGTCCATACGGCGGGATACCGCTTTGTGTCACCGTGAACACAGGAAATGGACATCTCCCTACCCCGTTCGGTCTCCTGGTTCAGCAGGCTCGTGGTTACGAGCGTAACCATGCTTCCGGAGTCTAATAGCGCTTCCGTGTCGTGTCCGTCAACCTTCACCGGGACCATGGGTGCAGTTAATGCATGGTACGCCCAACAGGAGGTGACATAGTTCACGGCGTGACCCACCTGGCCTCCGGTATTAGCTGATGGCATCGACTCCTCTCGAGCAGGGCAATTCCAAGCAATGTGCCCCCGGGCGCCACACTCAAAACACCTCCGTTGGTCTCCATCTACCTGGGGTCGTCGGTGGCGGGTCGGCCCTTCCCCAGCCGTCTCTCCACGGGTTTGCAGTCCCTTGGCCCTGCCGACTGTCGGTTCGGGGTACACCGTGGTGGGGTTGTCCTTCCGTCCCCTCGCACAGGTCGCCGACTCGTCCCGGCTCCCCCTCAGTAGGGCCTGAGTGTTCTGATGCGTCTCCACTGCTTCAGGGAGGCCCTCCAAGGTCTAGGGTGCGCATAGGCTCGCTGCCCTCTTCATGTCGTGGGGTAGCGCCCGTACGAAGCAATCCAGGACCACTTTGTCGACGAGGGAGAGGGTGGTTATGTCGGTTAGGAGTCATGCCCTGGTGACGCGCAGAAGGTCGTTCATCTGGGCTCGGGGGGATGCGTTGGGTACGAACCTCCAGTCGTGGAACCGTTGAGCCCGATGGACCAGGCTGCACCCGTAGCGGCTGAGTAATCAATGGAAACATGATCAATGGAAACATGATCAATGGAAACATGATTAATGGAAACATGATGCACCTGAGCTCAATTTCGAGTCTCATAGCAAAGGGTCTGAATACTTATGTAAATAAGGTACATACCGGTCAAAAGTTTCAGAACACCTACTCATTCAAGGGTTTTTCTTTATTTGTACTATTTTGTGCATTGTACAATAATAGTGAGAACATCAAAACTATGAAATAACACATATGGAATCATGTAGTAACCAAAAAAGTGTTAAACAAATCAAAATATTCTTTATTTGAGATTCTTCAAATAGCCACCCTTTGCTTTGATGACAGCTTTGCACAGTCTTGGCATTTTCTCAACCAGCTCCATGAGGTAGTCACCTATAATGCATTTCAATTAACAGTTGTGCCTTAAAAGTTAATTTGTGGAATTTCATTCCTTAATGCATTTGAGCCAATCAGTTGTCTTGTGACAAGGTATACAGAAGATAGCCCTATTTGGTAAATGACCAAGTCCATACTATGGCAAGAACAGCTCAAATAAGCAAAGAGAAACGACAGTCCATCATTACTTTAAGACATGAAAGTCAGTCAATACGGAACAGGTTTCTTTAAGTGCAGTCGCAAAAACCATCAAGTGCTATGATGAAACTGGCTCTCATGAGGACCGCCACAGGAATGGAAGACCCAGAGTTAACTCCGCTGCAGAGGATAAGTTCATTAGAGTTACCAGCCTCAGAAATTGCAGCCCAAATAATTGCTTCACAGAGTTCAAGTAACAGACACATCTCAACATCAACTGTTCAGAGGAGACTGTGTGAATCAGGCCTTCATGGTCGAATTTCTGCAAAGAAACCACTACTAAAGGACACCAATAATAAGAAGAGACTTGCTTGGGCCAAGAAACACGAGCAATGAACTTTAGACCGGTGGATATTTGTCCTTTGGTCTGGAGTCCAAATGGGAGATTTCTGGTACCAACCGCCATGTCTTTGTGAGATGCGGTGTGGGTGAACGGATGATCTCTGCATGTGTATTTCCCACCGTAAAGCATGGAGGAGTAGATATTATGGTGTGGGGGTGCTTTGCTGGGGACACTGTCTGTGATTTATTTAGAATTCAATGCACACTTAACCAGCATGGCTACCACAGCATTCTGCAGCGATACGCCATCCCATCTGGTTTGGGCTTAGTGGGATTATCATTTGTTTTTCAACAGGACAATGACCCAACACACCTCCAGGCTGTGTAAGGGCTATTTTACCAAGAAGGAGAGTGATGGTGCTGCATCAGATGACCTGGCCTCCACAATCCCCCGACCTCAACCAAATTGAGATGGTTTGGGATGAGTCGGACCGCAGAGCGAAGGAAAAGCAGCCAACAAGTGCTCAGCATATGTGGGAACTCCTTCAAGACTGTTGGAAAAGCATTCCAGGTGAAGCTGGTTGAGAGAATGCCAGCAGTGTGCAAAGCTGTCATCAAAGCAGAGGTGGCTATTTGAAGAATCTCAAATATAAAATGTATTTTGATTTGTTTAACACTTTTTTGGTTACTACATGATTCCATATGTGTTATTTCATAGTTTTGATGTCTTCACTATTATTCTACAATGTAGAAAATAGTAAAAATAAAGAAAAACCCTTGAATTGTCACGATCGTTGAGAGACGGGTCAGACCAAGGTGCAGTGTGGTATGCGAACATATTTATTAAAGAAGATAAACACTTGACAAAACAACAAACGCAACGTAACGTGAAGTCCTAAGGCCTATACACACAAACAAGATCCCACACTAAGGTAGGCAAACAGGCTACCTAAGTATGATCGCCAATCAGAGACAACGAGCGACAGCTGCCTCTGATTGGGAATCACACCCGGCCAAACATAGAAATATAAACCTAGATCTAAACATAGATATACACATAGAAACTCACGCCCCGACCAAACCAACTAAAGACAACCGGCCTCTCAAGGCCAGGGCGTGACATGAATGAGTAGGTGTTCTAAAACTTTTGACCGGTGGTGTATTTCTGTATTTTTTATTTTATTTTAATTTGCACAAATTTCTAAAAACCTGTTTTCGCTTTGTTATTATTGGGTATTGTGTGTAGATTGCTGAGTATTTTTATTTATCTAATCCATTTTAGAATAAGGCTGTAACGTAACAAAATGTGGAAAAAGTCAATGGGTCTTAATACTTTCCGAAGGCACTACAGTTCAAAAGTTTTTTGTACATTAAAATAACATCAAATTGATCAGAAATACAGTGTAGACATTAATCATGTTGTAAATGGCTATTGTAGCTGGAAACGGCTGATTTTTTATGGAATATCTACATAGGCGTACAGAGGCCCATTATCAGCAACCATCAGTCCTGTGTTCCAATGGCACGTTGTGTTTGCTAATCCAAGTTGATCATTTTAAAAGGCTAATTGATCATTAGAAAACCCTTTTGCAATTATGTTAGCACAGCTGAAAACTGTTGTGCTGATTAAAGAAGCAATAAAACTGGCCTTCTTGAGACTAGTTGAGTATCTGGAGCATCAGCAATTGTGGGTTCGATTACAGGCTCAAAATGGCAGACACAAAGAACTTTCTTCTGAAACTCGCCAGTCTATTCTTGTTCTGAGAAATGAAGGCTATTCCAAGTGAGAAATTGCCAAGAAACTGAAGATCTCGTACAACGCTGTGTACTACTCCCTTCACAGAACATCGCAAACTGGCTCTAACCAGAATAGAAAGAGGAGAGGGAGGCCCCGGTGCACAACTGAGCAAGAGGACAAATACATTACAGTGTCTAGAGTTACAAGTGAGTCATTTAGCAAATGCTCTTATCCAGAGCCACTTACAGTAGTGAGTGCATACATTTTCATTGGTACTGGCACCCCGTGGGACTTGAACCCACAACCCTGGCATTGCAAGTGCCGTGCTCTACCAACTGAGACACATGGAACCACATAAACACACACACACACAGCACTATCATGTTCGGAGACTAAAACAATCAAAGCTTATCTAATCAATAAAAAAATATATTCATTTATTTGTGGATTACCAAACATTAAAGTAGCTGTATAACACTTAAGATTCATTTTAATCTCTTGACATGTCATCGTTTATAATGACGACAATTATGGAGCTCATCACTGAACAGTCTCCTCATCATTTTGGAGATGAGAGTGTCAAACTCTTCAGCCCCACCTGAACAAACATCTGCATACTAATACTCCTGTTCTGTTAACCCCCACTGGAACAAACATCTGCATACTAATACTCCTGTTCTGTTAACCCCCACTGGAACAAACATCTGCATACTAATACTCCTGTTCTGTTAACCCCCACTGGAACAAACATCTGCATACTAATACTCCTGTTCTGTTAACCCCCACTGGAACAAACATCTGCATACTAATACTTATATTCTGTTTGTCTTATCTGAAGTTCTTGAGCAACTGGAAAATAGTGCATCCACAATATTTATAATCTGTGTTGAAAGTCTTTTATCTGTTTCTCTCATTCTCCTCCTGGTGTTGTGGCCCATTTTAGTCATTTATCCAGTACTGAGCGCATACATTTGAATGGCGTTAAAAGCAACCCCAACCGTGGCGTTAAAAGCACCAGGCTCTACCAACTGAGCCACACAGGATCATCCTACCTCTCTTTTTCTGTCTTTCCAAACGATCCCAAACCGCTAGAGAAGAGAGGGAACGAGAGAGAGAGGTCTCATTCCCTAGGGACAGAGAAGAGAGGGAACGAGAGAGAGAGGTCTCATTCCCTAGGGACAGAGAAGAGAGGGAACGAGAGAGGGCACAGAAAGAGAGGACAAAACAAGCCCAGACAATAAAGAACACAGTCATAATTCAACCCTGCTATCGGCCCTGTGCACCAACCCTGTCTCTCTTCATGCTAAATGGGCTTCTCTGTGGCCAGGCAAGATGCCGCTCTACTGATAAAGCTTATTTCCAGGAGAGCCGCTGCGGGCCCCAGTTTCATTATTTTACACTGATAGTAGATCAGAGGTCGTTCCCCAGCCTCCTCCATTATGGTTCTATTATCTCTGGCTGCAATAAAGGCCTGGTGTTAGAATGACCCGTAACAATGTGAGAACGGTAAACAGGAAGAGAATGAACTGTGTTTGGACGTTAACCTAAATGACCTCATTTGAGCATGTCCTTGAGGTATTTGTTTTTAATTTAGGGTTAGGATTAATGGTAAATTAAAAGGGTAAAATCACGCTTGTTGCTTTGAAGGGAGAACCACTAGCCTGGGTACCAGTCTGTTTAGCTCACATTCCACTCCTTGTCAGGACCCAATCTAGGGGGTTTTAATGGTGGCAGGTAATGGATTCCATCACCATTAGATTGTGTGCATCCCAAATAGCACCGTCATTAAACACAGTCTTGTAAACAATGTCATTAAACATACACTATGGAACACAAACGACGGGGAGAGAGTGTTTGAAAAATACTTCTATGACTGCGTCCCAAATAACTCCCTATTTCCTTGGGGCCCTGGTCAAAAGCCCTGGTCAAAAGTAGTGTACTACATTTGAAATAGGGAGTTATTTGGGACACAGTCATAGAAGTATTTTTCTGACACTCTCTCCCTGTCGTTGGTGTTCCATAGCGTATATTTAATGACAGTGTTTATAAGACTGTGTTTAATGAAAGTGTTTAATGACAGAGTCCTATGAAAGTCAATGCCTTTGTTTTAAGATGGTCATACCATGGATCATTTAGCTATTTGATTTAGAATTTTAGGACTCCTGATAAAATATTACATTTGGCATTTACTACTATAGCTCATAGAAACACATTGACTAACACATTCATAAATGGCAAAACAGACAGTCAAAAAATAAATCATAAGGAATAACATCTTGAAATGTCTGTCCTGTATCTAAGAGAAAGATCAGGAAATATTTTAGTTTTTTGGACACATATTTAACCCCTTTTTTTTTTGTTGCCAAAAAACTACCTCCATACTTCCATTCATTTTTTTTAAACGGTACCGAGTTACCTTCAGACGAGTCCCGTGACACACCCATCATGTTCGTGAGAGTCTCGTCTTTCCATAGAGGGGTCATAATAGTTTCTAGGCCAAACCGTTCGGACGCTACAGACGTTTTCTGTGAGAAGACTGATTTTCGGGATGTCTCCTGGTCTGACAAACACCGCTGTAGCTCTGCCACCTTCCACCGCAGATGTGGAAGGCCGACTTCGGCAGCTGCGGTGGATTGAGACGCAGCCAATGCAAAAAAACTGATATCTCTAACTTAAATTGACAGATTTTGATGGGGATTTTAAAAATGATGTTACTTAGATTGACGCACAGGTGCGTCAATACACTCTTAAGGATTTGAATGACAGTGTTTAATTGTCATTAAGATGTGCCATTGTCATTCTAAACCATTACTTGCCTAAAGCTGATTGTGTTTTTAACTCTGTAGAGTCAAAACACGTTTGTTACTGGAGTTACTGGAGTTACTAGAGTTACTGGAGTTACTAGAGTTACTAGAGTTACTGGAGTTACTGGAGTTACTGGAGTTACTAGAGTTACTAGAGTTACTGGAGTTATGGAGTTACTGGAGTTACTGAAGTTACTGGAGTTACTGGAGTTACTGGAGTTACTAGAGTTACTGGAGTTACTGGAGTTACTGAAGTTACTGGAGTTACTGAAGTTACTGGAGTTACTGGAGTTACTGTAGTTACTGTAGTTACTGGAGTTACTGGAGTTACTGTAGTTACTAGAGTTACTGGAGTTACTGGAGTTAAATCAAATCAAATCAAATCAAATTTTATTGGTCACATGCGCCGAATACAACAGGTGCAGACATTACAGTGAAATGCTTACTTACAGCCCTTAACCAACAGTGCATTTATTTTTAACAAAAAAAGTAAAAATAAAACAACAACAAAAAAAGTGTTGAGAAAAAAAAGAGCAGAAGTAAAATAAAGTAACAGTAGGGAGGCTATATATACAGGGGGGTACCGTTGCAGAGTCAATGTGCGGGGGCACCGGCTAGTTGAGGTAGTTGAGGTAATATGTACATGTGGGTAGAGTTAAAGTGACTATGCATAAATAATTAACAGAGTAGCAGCAGCGTAAAAAGGATGGGGTGGGGGGCAGTGCAAATAGTCCGGGTAGCCATGATTAGCTGTTCAGGAGTCTTATGGCTTGGGGGTAGAAGCTGTTGAGAAGTCTTTTGGACCTAGACTTGGCACTCCGGTACCGCTTGCCGTGCGGTAGCAGAGAGAACAGACTATGACTAGGGTGGCTGGAGTCGTTGACAATTTTGAGGGCCTTCCTCTGACACCGCCTGGTATAGAGGTCCTGGATGGCAGGAAGCTACTTGAGTTACTGGAGTTACTGGAGTAACTAGAGTTACTGGAGTTACTGGAGTTACTGGAGTTACTGGAGTTACTAGAGTTACTGGAGTTACTATAGTTACTAGAGTTACTGGAGTTACTGGAGTTACTGGAGTTGCTAGAGTTACTGGAGTTACTAGAGTTACTGGAGTTACTGGAGTTACTGGTTACTAGAGTTACTAGAGTTACTAGAGTTACTGGAGTTACTAGAGTTACTAGAGTTACTGGAGTTACTGGAGTTACTGGAGTTACTAGAGTTACTAGAGTTACTGGAGTTATGGAGTTACTGGAGTTACTGAAGTTACTGGAGTTACTGGAGTTACTGGAGTTACTAGAGTTACTGGAGTTACTGGAGTTACTGAAGTTACTGGAGTTACTGGAGTTACTGTAGTTACTGTAGTTACTGTAGTTACTGTAGTTACTGGAGTTACTGGAGTTACTGTAGTTACTAGAGTTACTGGAGTTACTGGAGTTAAATCAAATCAAATCAAATCAAATTTTATTGGTCACATGCGCCGAATACAACAGGTGCAGACATTACAGTGAAATGCTTACTTACAGCCCTTAACCAACAGTGCATTTATTTTTAACAAAAAAGTAAAATAAAACAACAACAAAAAAAGTGTTGAGAAAAAAAAGAGCAGAAGTAAAATAAAGTAACAGTAGGGAGGCTATATATACAGGGGGGTACCGTTGCAGAGTCAATGTGCGGGGGCACCGGCTAGTTGAGGTAGTTGAGGTAATATGTACATGTGGGTAGAGTTAAAGTGACTATGCATAAATAATTAACAGAGTAGCAGCAGCGTAAAAAGGATGGGGTGGGGGGGCAGTGCAAATAGTCCGGGTAGCCATGATTAGCTGTTCAGGAGTCTTATGGCTTGGGGGTAGAAGCTGTTGAGAAGTCTTTTGGACCTAGACTTGGCACTCCGGTACCGCTTGCCGTGCGGTAGCAGAGAGAACAGACTATGACTAGGGTGGCTGGAGTCGTTGACAATTTTGAGGGCCTTCCTCTGACACCGCCTGGTATAGAGGTCCTGGATGGCAGGAAGCTACTTGAGTTACTGGAGTTACTGGAGTAACTAGAGTTACTGGAGTTACTGGAGTTACTGGAGTTACTGGAGTTACTAGAGTTACTGGAGTTACTATAGTTACTAGAGTTACTGGAGTTACTGGAGTTACTGGAGTTGCTAGAGTTACTGGAGTTACTAGAGTTACTGGAGTTACTGGAGTTACTGGTTACTAGAGTTACTAGAGTTACTGGAGTTACTGGAGTTACTAGAGTTACTAGAGTAACTGGAGTTACTGGAGTTACTGGAGTTACTGGAGTTACTGGAGTTACTAGAGTTACTGGAGTTACTGGAGTTACTAGAGTTACGGGAGTTGCTGGAGTTACTAGAGTTACTGGAGTTACTAGAGTTACTGGAGTTACTGGAGTTACTAGAGTTACTGGAGTTACTGGAGTTGCTGGAGTTACTAGAGTTACTGGAGTTACTAGAGTTACTGGAGTTACTGGAGTTACTAGAGTTACTGGAATACTGGAGTTACTGGAGTTACTGGAGTTACTAGAGTTACTGGAGTTACTGGAGTTACTGGAGTTACTAGAGTTACTGGAGTTACTGGAGTTACTGGAGTCACTGGAGTTACTAGAGTTACTAGAGTTACTGGAGTTACTGGAGTTACTGGAGTTACTGGAGTTACTAGAGTTACTGGAGTTACTAGAGTTACTGGAATTACTGGAGTTACTAGAGTTACTGGAGATACTAGAGTTACTGGAGTTACTGGAGTTACTGGAGTTACTAGAGTTACTGGAGTTACTAGAGTTACTGGAGTTACTGGAGTTACTGGAGTTACTGGAGTTACTAGAGTTACTGGAGTTACTGGAGTTACTGGAGTTACTGGAGTTACTGGAGTTCCTAGAGTTACTGGAGTTACTGGAGTTACTTTAGTTACTGGAGTTACTGGAGTTACTGGAGTTACTAGAGTTACTAGAGTAACTGGAGTTACTGGAGTTACTAGAGTTACTAGAGTAACTGGAGTTACTGGAGTTACTGGAGTTACTATAGTTACTGTAGTTACTGGAGTTACTGGAGTCACTGGAGTCACTGGAGTTACTGGAGTTACTAGAGTTACTAGAGTTACTGGAGTTACTGGAGTTACTGGAGTTACTGGAGTTACTGGAGTTACTGGAGTTACTAGAGTTACTGGAGTTACTGGAGTTACTAGAGTTACTAGAGTTACTGGAGTTACTGGAGTTGCTGGAGTTACTAGAGTTACTGGAGTTACTGGAGTTACTGGAGTTACTGGAGTTACTGGAATTACTGGAGTTACTGGAGTTACTAGAGTTACTGGAGTTACTGGAGTTACTGGAATTACTGGAGTTACTGGAGTTACTAGAGTTACTGGAGTTACTGGAGTTACTGGAGTTACTAGAGTTACTGGAGTTACTGGAGTTACTGGAGTTACTAGAGTTACTGGAGTTACTGGAGTTACTGGAGTTACTGGAGTTCCTAGAGTTACTGGAGTTACTGGAGTTACTTTAGTTACTGGAGTTACTGGAGTTACTGGAGTTACTAGAGTTACTAGAGTAACTGGAGTTACTGGAGTTACTAGAGTTACTAGAGTAACTGGAGTTACTGGAGTTACTGGAGTTACTATAGTAACTGGAGTTACTGGAGTTACTGGAGTTACTATAGTTACTGTAGTTACTGGAGTTACTGGAGTCACTGGAGTCACTGGAGTTACTGGAGTTACTAGAGTTACTAGAGTTACTGGAGTTACTGGAGTTACTGGAGTTACTGGAGTTACTGGAGTTACTGGAGTTCCTAGAGTTACTGGAGTTACTGGAGTTACTTTAGTTACTGGAGTTACTGGAGTTACTGGAGTTACTAGAGTTACTAGAGTAACTGGAGTTACTGGAGTTACTAGAGTTACTAGAGTAACTGGAGTTACTGGAGTTACTGGAGTTACTATAGTTACTGTAGTTACTGGAGTCACTGGAGTCACTGGAGTTACTGGAGTTACTAGAGTTACTAGAGTTACTGGAGTTACTGGAGTTACTGGAGTTACTGGAGTTACTGGAGTTACTAGAGTTACTGGAGTTACTAGAGTTACTGGAGTTACTGGAGTTACTAGAGTTACTAGAGTTACTGGAGTTACTGGAGTTGCTGGAGTTACTAGAGTTACTGGAGTTACTGGAGTTACTGGAGTTACTGGAGTTACTGAAATTACTGGAGTTACTGGAGTTACTAGAGTTATTGGAGTTACTGGAGTTACTGGAGTTACTGGAATTACTGGAGTTACTGGAGTTACTAGAGTTACTGGAGTTACTGGAGTTACTGGAGTTACTAGAGTTACTGGAGTTACTGGAGTTACTGGAGTTACTAGAGTTACTGGAGTTACTGGAGTTACTGGAGTTACTGGAGTTCCTAGAGTTACTGGAGTTACTGGAGTTACTTTAGTTACTGGAGTTACTGGAGTTACTGGAGTTACTAGAGTTACTAGAGTAACTGGAGTTACTGGAGTTACTGGAGTTACTGGAGTCACTGGAGTCACTGGAGTTACTGGAGTTACTAGAGTTACTAGAGTTACTGGAGTTACTGGAGTTACTGGAGTTACTGGAGTTACTGGAGTTACTAGAGTTACTGGAGTTACTAGAGTTACTGGAGTTACGGGAGTTACTAGAGTTACTAGAGTTACTGGAGTTACTGGAGTTGCTGGAGTTACTAGAGTTACTGGAGTTACTGGAGTTACTGGAGTTACTGGAATTACTGGAGTTACTGGAGTTACTAGAGTTACTGGAGTTACTGGAGTTACTGGAGTTACTGGAATTACTGGAGGTACTGGAGTTACTAGAGTTACTGGAGTTACTGGAGTTACTGGAGTTACTAGAGTTACTGGAGTTACTGGAGTTACTGGAGTTACTAGAGTTACTAGAGTTACTGGAGTTACTGGAGTTACTGGAGTTACTAGAGTTACTGGAGTTACTAGAGTTACTGGAATTACTGGAGTTACTAGAGTTACTAGAGTTACTGGAGTTACTAGAGTTACTGGAGTTACTGGAGTTACTGGAGTTACTAGAGTTACTGTAGTTACTAGAGTTACTGGAGTTACTGGAGTTACTGGAGTTACTGGAGTTACTAGAGTTACTGGAGTTACTGGAGTTACTGGAGTTACTAGAGTTACTGGAGTTACTGGAGTTCCTAGAGTTACTGGAGTTACTGGAGTTACTTTAGTTACTGGAGTTACTGGAGTTACTGGAGTTACTAGAGTTACTAGAGTAACTGGAGTTACTGGAGTTACTGGAGTTACTAGAGTTACTAGAGTAACTGGAGTTACTGGAGTTACTGGAGTTACTATAGTTACTGGAGTTACTAGAGTTACTAGAGTAACTGGAGTTACTGGAGTTACTGGAGTTACTATAGTTACTGGAGTTACTGGAGTTACTGGAGTTACTGGAGTTACTAGAGTTACTAGAGTTACTGGAGGTACTGGAGTTACTGGAGTTACTGGAGTTACTAGAGTTACTGGAGTTACTAGAGTTACTAGAGTTACTAGAGTTACTAGAGTTACTGGAGTTACGGGAGTTGCTGGAGTTACTAGAGTTACTGGAGTTACTAGAGTTACTGGAGTTTTTATTTTTATTTTTATTTATTTCACCTTTATTTAACCAGGTAAACCAGTTGAGAACAAGTTCTCATTTACAACTGCGACCTGGCCAAGATAAAGCAAAGCAGTGCGATAAAAACAACAACACAGAGTTACATATGGGGTAAAACAAAACAAAGTCAAAAATACAACAGAAATACATATATATACAGTGTGTGCAAATGTAGCAAGTTATGGAGGTAAGGCAATAAATAGGCTATAGTGCAAAATAATTACAATTAGTATTAACACTGGAATGATAGATGTGCAAGAGATGATGTGCAAATAGAGATACTGGGGTACAAATGAGCAAAATAAATAACAATATAGGGATGAGGTAGTTGGGCGGGCTAATTTCAGATGGGCTGTGTACAGGTGCAGTGATCGGTAAGGTGCTCTGACAACTGATGCTTAAAGTTAGTGAGGGAGATAAGTGTCTCCAGCTTCAGAGATTTTTGCAATTTGTTCTAGTCATTGGCAGCAGAGAACTGGAAGGAATTGCGGCCAAAGGAGGTGTTGGTTTTGGGGATGACCAGTGAGATATACCTGCTGGAGCGCAGACTACGGGTGGGTGTTGCTATGGTGACCAATGAGCTAAGATAAGGCAGGGATTTGCCTAGCAGTGATTTATAGATGGCCTGGAGCCAGTGGGTTTGGCGACGAATATGTAGTGAGGACCAGCCAACAAGAGCGTACAGGTCACAGTGGTGGGTATTATATGGGGCTTTGGAGACAAAACGGATGGCACTGTGATAGACTACATCCAATTTGCTGAGTAGAGTGTTGGAGGCTATTTTGTAAATGACATCGCCGAAGTCAATGAGTTACTGGAGTTACTAGAGTTACTGGAGTTACTGGAGTTGCTGGAGTTACTAGAGTTACTGGAGTTACTAGAGTTACTGGAGTTACTGGAGTTACTGGAGTTACTAGAGTTACTGGAATTACTGGAGTTACTGGAGTTACTGGAGTTACTAGAGTTACTGGAGTTACTGGAGTTACTGGAGTTACTAGAGTTACTGGAGTTACTGGAGTTACTAGAGTTACTGGAGTTACTGGAGTTACTGGAGTTACTGGAGTTACTGGATTTACTGGAGTTACTGGAGTTACTGGAGTTACTTTAGTTACTGAAGTTACTAGAGTTACTGGAGTTACTGGAGTTACTAGAGTTACTGGAGTTACTGGAGTTACTGGAGTTACTAGAGTTACTGGAGTTACTGGAGTTACTAGAGTTACTGGAGTTACTGGAGTTACTGGAGTTACTGGAGTTACTGGATTTACTGGAGTTACTGGAGTTACTGGAGTTACTTTAGTTACTGAAGTTACTAGAGTTACTGGAGTTACTGGAGTTACTAGAGTTACTGGAGTTACTGGAGTTACTGGAGTTACTGGAGTTACTAGAGTTACTGGAGTTACTGGAGTTACTGGAGTTACTAGAGTTACTGTAGTTACTGGAGTTACTGGAGTTACTAGAGTTACTAGAGTTACTGGGTTTACTGGAGTTACTGGAGTTAAATCAAATCAAATCAAATCAAATTGTATTGGTCACATGCGCCGAATACAACAGGTGCAGACATTACAGTGAAATGCTTACTTACAGCCCTTAACCAACAGTGCATTTATTTTTTACAAAAAAAGTAAAAAATAAAACAACAACAAAAAAAGTGTTGAGAAAAAAAAGAGCAGAAGTAAAATAAAGTAACAGTAGGGAGGCTATATATACAGAGGGGTACCGTTGCAGAGTCAATGTGCGGGGGGCACCGGCTAGTTGAGGTAGTTGAGGTAATATGTACATGTGGGTAGAGTTAAAGTGACTATGCATAAATAATTAACAGAGTAGCAGCAGCGTAAAAAGGATGGGGTGGGGGGCAGTGCAAATAGTCCGGGTAGCCATGATTAGCTGTTCAGGAGTCTTATGGCTTGGGGGTAGAAGCTGTTGAGAAGTCTTTTGGACCTAGACTTGGCACTCCGGTACCGCTTGCCGTGCGGTAGCAGAGAGAACAGTCTATGACTAGGGTGGCTGGAGTCTTTGACAATTTTGAGGGCCTTCCTCTGACACCGCCTGGTATAGAGGTCCTGGATGGGAGGAAGCTACTGGAGTTACTGGAGTTACTGGAGTTACTAGAGTTACTGGAGTTACTGGAGTTACTGGAGTTACTGGAGTTACTGGAGTTACTGGAGTTACTAGAGTAACTGGAGTTACTGGAGTTACTGGAGTTACTAGAGTTACTAGAGTAACTGGAGTTACTGGAGTTACTGGAGTTACTAGAGATACTGTAGTTACTGGAGTTACTGGAGTCACTGGAGTTACTGGAGTTACTGGAGTTACTAGAGTTACTAGATTTACTAGAGTTACTGGAGTTACTGGAGTTACTGGAGTTACTGGAGTTACTAGAGTTACTGGAGGTACTGGAGTTACTAGAGTTACTGGAGTTACGGGAGTTCCTGGAGTTACTAGAGTTACTGGAGTTACTAGAGTTACTGGAGTTACTGGAGTTACTAGAGTTACTGGAGTTACTGGAGTTGCTGGAGTTACTAGAGTTACTGGAGTTACTAGAGTTACTGGAGTTACTGGAGTTACTAGAGTTACTGGAATTACTGGAGTTACTGGAGTTACTGGAGTTACTGGAATTACTGGAGTTACTGGAGTTACTGGAGTTACTAGAGTTACTGGAGTTACTAGAGTTACTGGAGTTACTAGAGTTACTGGAGTTAGTAGAGTTACTAGAGTTACTGGAGTTACTAGAGTTACTGGAGTTACTGGAGTCACAGGAGTTACTGGAGTTACTGGAGTTACTAGAGTTACTAGAGTTACTAGAGTTACTAGAGTTACTAGAGTTACTGGAGTTACTGGAATTACTGGAATTACTGGAGTTACTGGAGTTACTGGAATTACTGGAGTTACTGGAGTTACTGGAGTTACTGGAGTTACTGGAGTTTCTGGAGTTACTGGAGTTACTAGAGTTACTGGAATTACTGGAGTTACTGGAGTTACTGGAGTTACTGGAGTTACTGGAGTTACTGGAGTTACTAGAGTTACTGGAGTTACTAGAGTTACTGGAGTTACTGGAGTTACTGGAGTTACTGGAGTTACTGGAGTTACTGGAGTTACTGGAGTTACTAGAGTTACTGGAGTTACTGGAGTTACTAGAGTTACTGGAGTTACTGGAGTTACTAGAGTTACTGGAGTTACTGGAGTTACTAGAGTTACTAGAGTTACTGGAGTTACTGGAGTTACTGGAGTTACTGGAGTTACTGGAGTTACTGGAGTTACTAGAGTTACTAGAGTTACTGGAGTTACTGGAGTTACTGGAGTTACTGGAGTTACTGGAGTTACTAGAGTTACTGGAATTACTGGAGTTACTGGAGTTACTAGAGTTACTGGAGTTACTGGAGTTACTGGAGTTACTGGAGTTACTAGAGTTACTGGAGTTACTGGAGTTACTGGAGTTACTGGAGTTACTGGAGTTACTGGAGTTACTGGAGTTACTGGAGTTACTGGAGTTATTAGAGTTACTGGAGTTACTGGAGTTACTGGAGTTACTGGAGTTACTTTAGTTACTGGAGTTACTGGAGTTACTAGACTTACTAGAGTTACTGGAGTTACTGGAGTCACTAGAGTTACTAGAGTTACTGGAGTTACTGGAGTTACTGGAGTTACTGGAGTTACTAGAGTTACTGGAGTTACTAGAGTTACTGGAGTTACTGGAGTTACTGGAGTTACTAGAGTTACTGGAGTTACTAGAGTTACTGGAGTTACTGGAGTTACTGGAGTTACTAGAGTTACTGGAGGTACTGGAGTTACTAGAGTTACTGGAGTTACGGGAGTTCCTGGAGTTATTAGAGTTACTGGAGTTACTAGAGTTACTGGAGTTACTGGAGTTACTAGAGTTACTGGAGTTACTGGAGTTGCTGGAGTTACTAGAGAGTACTGGAGTTACTAGAGTTACTGGAGTTACTGGAGTTACTGGAGTTACTAGAGTTACTAGAGTTACTGGAGTTACTAGCGTTACTAGAGTTACTAGAGTTACTGGAGTTACTGGAGTTACTGGAGTTACTGGAGTTACTGGAATTACTGGAGTTACTGGAGTTACTGGAGTTACTAGAGTTACTGGAGTTACTAGAGTTACTGGAGTTACTGGAGTTACTGGAGTTACTGGAGTTACTAGAGTTACTGGAGTTACTGGAGTTACTGGAGTTATTAGAGTTATTAGAGTTACTGGAGTTACTGGAGTTACTGGAGTTACTGGAGTTACTTTAGTTACTGGAGTTACTGGAGTTACTAGAGTTACTGGAGTTACTGGAGTTACTGGAGTCACTAGAGTTACTAGAGTTACTGGAGTTACTGGAGTTACTGGAGTTACTGGAGTTACTAGAGTTACTGGAGTTACTAGAGTTACTGGAGTTACTGGAGTTACTGGAGTTACTAGAGTTACTGGAGTTACTAGAGTTACTGGAGTTACTGGAGTTACTGGAGTTACTAGAGTTACTGGAGGTACTGGAGTTACTAGAGTTACTGGAGTTACGGGAGTTCCTGGAGTTACTAGAGTTACTGGAGTTACTAGAGTTACTGGAGTTACTGGAGTTACTAGAGTTACTGGAGTTACTGGAGTTGCTGGAGTTACTAGAGTTACTGGAGTTACTAGAGTTACTGGAGTTACTGGAGTTACTGGAGTTACTAGAGTTACTGGAATTACTGGAGTTACTGGAGTTACTGGAGTTACTAGAGTTACTGGAGTTACTGGAGTTACTGGAGTTATTAGAGTTACTGGAGTTACTGGAGTTACTGGAGTTACTGGAGTTACTGGAGTTACTGGAGTTACTAGAGTTACTGGAGTTACTGGAGTTACTGGAGTTACTAGAGTTACTAGAGTTACTGGAGTTACTGGAGTTACTGGAGTTACTGGAGTTACTGGAATTACTGGAGTTACTGGAGTTACTAGAGTTACTAGAGTTACTGGAGTTACTGGAGTTACTGGAGTTACTGGAGTTTCTGGAGTTACTGGAGTTACTAGAGTTACTGGAATTACTGGAGTTACTGGAGTTACTAGAGTTACTGGAGTTACTGGAGTTACTGGAGTTACTAGAGTTACTGGAGTTACTAGAGTTACTGGAGTTACTGGAGTTACTGGAGTTACTGGAGTTACTAGAGTTACTGGAGTTACTGGAGTTATTAGAGTTATTAGAGTTACTGGAGTTACTGGAGTTACTGGAGTTACTTTAGTTACTGGAGTTACTGGAGTTACTAGAGTTACTAGAGTTACTGGAGTTACTGGAGTCACTAGAGTTACTAGAGTTACTGGAGTTACTGGAGTTACTGGAGTTACTGGGGTTACTAGAGTTACTGGAGTTACTAGAGTTACTGGAGTTACTGGAGTTACTGGAGTTACTAGAGTTACTGGAGTTACTAGAGTTACTGGAGTTACTGGAGTTACTGGAGTTACTTTAGTTACTGGAGGTACTGGAGTTACTAGAGTTACTGGAGTTACGGGAGTTCCTGGAGTTACTAGAGTTACTGGAGTTACTGGAGTTACTGGAATTACTGGGGTTACTGGAGTTACTAGAGTTACTAGAGTTACTGGAGTTACTGAGTTACTGGAGTTACTGGAGTTTCTGGAGTTACTGGAGTTACTAGAGTTACTGGAATTACTGGAGTTACTGGAGTTACTAGAGTTACTGGAGTTACTGGAGTTACTGGAGTTACTAGAGTTACTGGAGTTACTAGAGTTACTGGAGTTACTGGAGTTACTGGAGTTACTGGAGTTACTGTAGTTACTAGAGTTACTGGAGTTACTGGAGTTATTAGAGTTATTAGAGTTACTGGAGTTACTGGAGTTACTGGAGTTACTGGAGTTACTTTAGTTACTGGAGTTACTGGAGTTACTAGAGTTACTAGAGTTACTGGAGTTACTGGAGTCACTAGAGTTACTAGAGTTACTGGAGTTACTGGAGTTACTGGAGTTACTGGAGTTACTAGAGTTACTGGAGTTACTAGAGTTACTGGAGTTACTGGAGTTACTGGAGTTACTAGAGTTACTGGAGTTACTAGAGTTACTGGAGTTACTGGAGTTACTGGAGTTACTAGAGTTACTGGAGGTACTGGAGTTACTAGAGTTACTGGAGTTACGGGAGTTCCTGGAGTTACTAGTACTGGAGTTACTGGAGTTACTAGAGTTACTGGAGTTACTGGAGTTACTAGAGTTACTGGAGTTACTGGAGTTGCTGGAGTTACTGGAGTTACTGGAGTTACTGGAGTTACTGGAGTTACTGGAGTTACTAGAGTTACTGGAGTTACTGGAGTTACTAGAGTTACTGGAGTTACTGGAGTTACTGGAGTTACTGGAGTTACTGGGGTTACTAGAGTTACTGGAGTTACTAGGAGTTACTGGAGTTACTGAGAGTTACTATAGGAGTTACTGGAGTTACTGGAGTTACTGGAGTTACTGGAGTTACTGGAGTTACTAGAGTTACTGGAGTTACTGGAGTTACTAGAGTTACTGGAGTTACGGGAGTTCCTGGAGTTACTAGAGTTACTGGAGTTACTGGAGTTACTGGAGTTACTGGAGTTACTGGAGTTACTAGAGTTACTGGAGTTACTGGAGTTACTGGAGTTACTGGAGTTACTGGAGTTACTAGAGTTACTGGAGTTACTGGAGTTACTGGAGTTACTAGAGTTACTGGAGTTACTGGAGTTACTGGAGTTACTAGAGTTACTGGAGTTACTAGAGTTACTGGAGTTACTGGAGTTACTGGAGTTACTGGAGTTACTGGAGTTACTAGAGTTACTGGAGTTACTGGAGTTATTAGAGTTATTAGAGTTACTGGAGTTACTGGAGTTACTGGAGTTACTGGAGTTACTTTAGTTACTGGAGTTACTGGAGTTACTAGAGTTACTAGAGTTACTGGAGTTACTGGAGTCACTGGAGTTACTAGAGTTACTGGAGTTACTGGAGTTACTGGAGTTACTGGAGTTACTGGAGTTACTGGTCAGAGTTACTGGAGTTACTGGAGTTACTGGAGTTACTAGAGTTACTGGAGTTACTAGAGTTACTGGAGTTACTGGAGTTACTAGAGTTACTGGAGTTACTGGAGTTACTGGAGTTACTAGAGTTACTGGAGTTACTGGAGTTACTGGAGTTACTAGAGTTACTGGAGTTACTAGAGTTACTGGAGTTACTGGAGTTTCTGGAGTTACTGGAGTTACTAGAGTTACTGGAATTACTGGAGTTACTGGAGTTACTAGAGTTACTGGAGTTACTGGAGTTACTGGAGTTACTGGAGTTACTAGAGTTACTGGAGTTACTAGAGTTACTGGAGTTACTGGAGTTACTGGAGTTACTGGAGTTACTGGAGTTACTAGAGTTACTGGAGTTACTAGAGTTACTGGAGTTACTGGAGTTACTGGAGTTACTAGAGTTACTGGAGTTACTGGAGTTACTGGAGTTACTGGAGTTCCTGGAGTTACTAGAGTTACTGGAGTTACTGGAGTTACTGGAATTACTGGAGTTACTGGAGTTACTAGGAGTTACTAGAGTTACTGGAGTTACTGGAGTTACTGGAGTTACTGGAGTTTCTGGAGTTACTGGAGTTACTAGAGTTACTGGAATTACTGGAGTTACTGGAGTTACTAGAGTTACTGGAGTTACTGGAGTTACTGGAGTTACTAGAGTTACTGGAGTTACTAGAGTTACTGGAGTTACTGGAGTTACTGGAGTTACTGGAGTTACTGGAGTTACTAGAGTTACTGGAGTTACTGGAGTTATTAGAGTTATTAGAGTTACTGGAGTTACTGGAGTTACTGGAGTTACTGGAGTTACTTTGAGTTACTGGAGTTACTGGAGTTACTAGAGTTACTAGAGTTACTGGAGTTACTGGAGTCACTAGAGTTACTAGAGTTACTGGAGTTACTGGAGTTACTGGAGTTACTGGAGTTACTAGAGTTACTGGAGTTACAAGAGTTACTGGAGTTACTGGAGTTACTGGAGTTACTAGAGTTACTGGAGTTACTAGAGTTACTGGAGTTACTGGAGTTACTGGAGTTACTAGAGTTACTGGAGTTACTGGAGTTACTAGAGTTACTGGAGTTACGGGAGTTCCTGGAGTTACTAGAGTTACTGGAGTTACTAGAGTTACTGGAGTTACTGGAGTTACTAGAGTTACTGGAGTTACTGGAGTTGCTGGAGTTACTGGAGTTACTGGAGTTACTGGAGTTACTAGAGTTACTGGAGTTACTAGAGTTACTGGAGTTACTGGAGTTACTGGAGTTACTAGAGTTACTGGAGTTACTGGAGTTATTAGAGTTATTAGAGTTACTGGAGTTACTGGAGTTACTGGAGTTACTGGAGTTACTGGAGTTACTGGAGTTACTAGAGTTACTAGAGTTACTGGAGTTACTGGAGTCACTAGAGTTACTAGAGTTACTGGAGTTACTGGAGTTACTGGAGTTACTGGGGTTACTAGAGTTACTGGAGTTACTAGAGTTACTGGAGTTACTGGAGTTACTGGAGTTACTAGAGTTACTGGAGTTACTAGAGTTACTGGAGTTACTGGAGTTACTGGAGTTACTAGAGTTACTGGAGGTACTGGAGTTACTAGAGTTACTGGAGTTACGGGAGTTCCTGGAGTTACTAGAGTTACTGGAGTTACTGGAGTTACTGGAGTTACTGGAGTTACTGGAGTTACTAGAGTTACTGGAGTTACTGGAGTTACTGGAGTTACTGGAGTTACTGGAGTTTCTGGAGTTACTGGAGTTACTAGAGTTACTGGAGTTACTGGAGTTACTGGAGTTACTAGAGTTACTGGAGTTACTAGAGTTACTGGAGTTACTGGAGTTACTAGAGTTACTGGAGTTACTGGAGTTACTGGAGTTACTGGAGTTACTGGAGTTACTAGAGTTACTGGAGTTACTGGAGTTACTGGAGTTACTGGAGTTACTGGAGTTACTGGAGTTACTGGAGTTATTAGAGTTATTAGAGTTACTGGAGTTACTGGAGTTACTGGAGTTACTGGAGTTACTTTAGTTACTGGAGTTACTGGAGTTACTAGAGTTACTAGAGTTACTGGAGTTACTGGAGTCACTAGAGTTACTAGAGTTACTGGAGTTACTGGAGTTACTGGAGTTACTGGGGTTACTAGAGTTACTGGAGTTACTAGAGTTACTGGAGTTACTGGAGTTACTGGAGTTACTAGAGTTACTGGAGTTACTAGAGTTACTGGAGTTACTGGAGTTACTGGAGTTACTAGAGTTACTGGAGGTACTGGAGTTACTAGAGTTACTGGAGTTACGGGAGTTCCTGGAGTTACTAGAGTTACTGGAGTTACTGGAGTTACTGGAATTACTGGAGTTACTGGAGTTACTAGAGTTACTAGAGTTACTGGAGTTACTGGAGTTACTGGAGTTTCTGGAGTTACTGGAGTTACTAGAGTTACTGGAATTACTGGAGTTACTGGAGTTACTAGAGTTACTGGAGTTACTGGAGTTACTGGAGTTACTAGAGTTACTGGAGTTACTAGAGTTACTGGAGTTACTGGAGTTACTGGAGTTACTGGAGTTACTGGAGTTACTAGAGTTACTGGAGTTACTGGAGTTATTAGAGTTATTAGAGTTACTGGAGTTACTGGAGTTACTGGAGTTACTGGAGTTACTTTAGTTACTGGAGTTACTGGAGTTACTAGAGTTACTAGGAGTTACTGGAGTCACTAGAGTTACTAGAGTTACTGGAGTTACTGGAGTTACTGGAGTTACTGGAGTTACTAGAGTTACTGGAGTTACTAGAGTTACTGGAGTTACTGGAGTTACTGGAGTTACTAGAGTTACTGGAGTTACTAGAGTTACTGGAGTTACTGGAGTTACTGGAGTTACTGGAGTTACTGGAGTTACTAGAGTTACTGGAGTTACTGGAGTTACTGGAGTTACTGGAGTTACTAGAGTTACTGGAGTTACTAGAGTTACTGGAGTTACTGGAGTTTCTGGAGTTACTGGAGTTACTAGAGATACTGGAATTACTGGAGTTACTGGAGTTACTAGAGTTACTGGAGTTACTGGAGTTACTGGAGTTACTGGAGTTACTAGAGTTACTGGAGTTACTAGAGTTACTGGAGTTACTGGAGTTACTGGAGTTACTGGAGTTACTGGAGTTACTAGAGTTACTACTAGAGTTACTGGAGTTACTGGAGTTACTGGAGTTACTAGAGTTACTGGAGGTACTGGAGTTACTAGAGTTACTGGAGTTACGGGAGTTCCTGGAGTTACTAGAGTTACTGGAGTTACTGGAGTTACTGGAATTACTGGAGTTACTGGAGTTACTAGAGTTACTAGAGTTACTGGAGTTACTGGAGTTACTGGAGTTACTGGAGTTTCTGGAGTTACTGGAGTTACTAGAGTTACTGGAATTACTGGAGTTACTGGAGTTACTAGAGTTACTGGAGTTACTGGAGTTACTGGAGTTACTAGAGTTACTGGAGTTACTAGAGTTACTGGAGTTACTGGAGTTACTGGAGTTACTGGAGTTACTGGAGTTACTAGAGTTACTGGAGTTACTGGAGTTACTAGAGTTATTAGAGTTACTGGAGTTACTGGAGTTACTGGAGTTACTGGAGTTACTTTAGTTACTGGAGTTACTGGAGTTACTAGAGTTACTAGAGTTACTGGAGTTACTGGAGTCACTAGAGTTACTAGAGTTACTGGAGTTACTGGAGTTACTGGAGTTACTGGAGTTACTAGAGTTACTGGAGTTACAAGAGTTACTGGAGTTACTGGAGTTACTGGAGTTACTAGAGTTACTGGAGTTACTAGAGTTACTGGAGTTACTGGAGTTACTGGAGTTACTAGAGTTACTGGAGGTACTGGAGTTACTAGAGTTACTGGAGTTACGGGAGTTCCTGGAGTTACTAGAGTTACTGGAGTTACTAGAGTTACTGGAGTTACTGGAGTTACTAGAGTTACTGGAGTTACTGGAGTTGCTGGAGTTACTGGAGTTACTGGAGTTACTGGAGTTACTAGAGTTACTGGAGTTACTAGAGTTACTGGAGTTACTGGAGTTACTGGAGTTACTAGAGTTACTGGAGTTACTGGAGTTATTGGAGTTACTAGAGTTACTGGAGTTACTGGAGTTACTGGAGTTACTGGAGTTACTGGAGTTACTAGAGTTACTAGAGTTACTGGAGTTACTGGAGTCACTAGAGTTACTAGAGTTACTGGAGTTACTGGAGTTACTGGAGTTACTGGGGTTACTAGAGTTACTGGAGTTACTAGAGTTACTGGAGTTACTGGAGTTACTAGAGTTACTGGAGTTACTGGAGTTACTGGAGTTACTGGAGTTACTGGAGTTACTAGAGTTACTGGAGTTACTGGAGTTACTAGAGTTACTGGAGTTCCTGGAGTTACTGGAGTTACTAGAGTTACTGGAGTTACTGGAATTACTGGAGTTACTGGAGTTACTAGAGTTACTAGAGTTACTGGAGTTACTGGAGTTACTGGGTTACTGGAGTTTCTGGAGTTACTGGAGTTACTAGAGTTACTGGAATTACTGGAGTTACTGGAGTTACTAGAGTTACTGGAGTTACTGGAGTTACTGGAGTTACTAGAGTTACTGGAGTTACTAGAGTTACTGGAGTTACTGGAGTTACTGGAGTTACTGGAGTTACTGGAGTTACTAGAGTTACTGGAGTTACTGGAGTTATTAGAGTTATTAGAGTTACTGGAGTTACTGGAGTTACTGGAGTTACTTTAGTTACTGGAGTTACTGGAGTTACTAGAGTTACTAGAGTTACTGGAGTTACTGGAGTCACTAGAGTTACTAGAGTTACTGGAGTTACTGGAGTTACTGGAGTTACTGGAGTTACTAGAGTTACTGGAGTTACTAGAGTTACTGGAGTTACTGGAGTTACTGGAGTTACTAGAGTTACTGGAGTTACTAGAGTTACTGGAGTTACTGGAGTTACTGGAGTTACTAGAGTTACTGGAGGTACTGGAGTTACTAGAGTTACTGGAGTTACGGGAGTTCCTGGAGTTACTAGAGTTACTGGAGTTACTGGAGTTACTGGAGTTACTGGAGTTACTAGAGTTACTGGAGTTACTGGAGTTGCTGGAGTTACTGGAGTTACTGGAGTTACTAGAGTTACTGGAGTTACTGGAGTTACTGGAGTTACTGGAGTTACTGGAGTTACTAGAGTTACTGGAGTTACTGGAGTTATTAGAGTTACTAGAGTTACTGGAGTTACTGGAGTTACTGGAGTTACTGTAGTTACTGAGTTACTGGAGTTACTAGAGTTACTAGAGTTACTGGAGTTACTGGAGTCACTAGAGTTACTAGAGTTACTGGAGTTACTGGAGTTACTGGAGTTACTGGGGTTACTAGAGTTACTGGAGTTACTAGAGTTACTGGAGTTACTGGAGTTACTGGAGTTACTAGAGTTACTGGAGTTACTAGAGTTACTGGAGTTACTGGAGTTACTGGAGTTACTAGAGTTACTGGAGGTACTGGAGTTACTAGAGTTACTGGAGTTACGGAGTTCCTGGAGTTACTAGAGTTACTGGAGTTACTGGAGTTACTGGAATTACTGGAGTTACTGGAGTTACTAGAGTTACTAGAGTTACTGGAGTTACTGGAGTTACTGGAGTTACTGGAGTTTCTGGAGTTACTGGAGTTACTAGAGTTACTGGAATTACTGGAGTTACTGGAGTTACTAGAGTTACTGGAGTTACTGGAGTTACTGGAGTTACTAGAGTTACTGGAGTTACTAGAGTTACTGGAGTTACTGGAGTTACTGGAGTTACTGGAGTTACTGGAGTTACTAGAGTTACTGGAGCTACTGGAGTTATTAGAGTTATTAGAGTTACTGGAGTTACTGGAGTTACTGGAGTTACTGGAGTTACTGGAGTTACTTTAGTTACTGGAGTTACTGGAGTTACTAGAGTTACTAGAGTTACTGGAGTTACTGGAGTCACTAGAGTTACTAGAGTTACTGGAGTTACTGGAGTTACTGGAGTTACTGGAGTTACTAGAGTTACTGGAGTTACTAGAGTTACTGGAGTTACTGGAGTTACTGGAGTTACTAGAGTTACTGGAGTTACTAGAGTTACTGGAGTTACTGGAGTTACTGGAGTTACTGGAGTTACTGGAGTTACTGGAGTTACTGGAGTTACTGGAGTTACTGGAGTTACTGGAGTTACTAGAGTTACTGGAGTTACTAGAGTTACTAGAGTTACTGGAGTTACTGGAGTTACTGGAGTTACTGGAGTTACTGGAGTTACTGGAGTTACTGGAGTTACCGGAGTTACTAGAGTTACTGGAGTTACTGGAGTTACTGGAGTTACTGGAGTTACTAGAGTTACTGGAGTTACTGGAGTTACTGGAGTTACTGGAGTTACTGGAGTTACTGGAGTTACTGGAGTTATTAGAGTTACTAGAGTTACTGGAGTTACTGGAGTTACTGAGTTACTGGAGTTACTTTAGTTACTGGAGTTACTGGAGTTACTAGGAGTTACTAGAGTTACTGGAGTTACTGGAGTCACTAGAGTTACTAGAGTTACTGGAGTTACTGGAGTTACTGGAGTTACTGGGGTTACTAGAGTTACTGGAGTTACTAGAGTTACTGGAGTTACTGGAGTTACTGGAGTTACTAGAGTTACTGGAGTTACTAGAGTTACTGGAGTTACTGGAGTTACTGGAGTTACTAGAGTTACTGGAGGTACTGGAGTTACTAGAGTTACTGGAGTTACGGGAGTTCCTGGAGTTACTAGAGTTACTGGAGTTACTGGAGTTACTGGAATTACTGGAGTTACTGGAGTTACTAGAGTTACTAGAGTTACTGGAGTTACTGGAGTTACTGGAGTTACTGGAGTTTCTGGAGTTACTGGAGTTACTAGAGTTACTGGAATTACTGGAGTTACTGGAGTTACTAGAGTTACTGGAGTTACTGGAGTTACTGGAGTTACTAGAGTTACTGGAGTTACTAGAGTTACTGGAGTTACTGGAGTTACTGGAGTTACTGGAGTTACTGGAGTTACTAGAGTTACTGGAGTTACTGGAGTTATTAGAGTTATTAGAGTTACTGGAGTTACTGGAGTTACTGGAGTTACTGGAGTTACTTTAGTTACTGGAGTTACTGGAGTTACTAGAGTTACTAGAGTTACTGGAGTTACTGGAGTCACTAGAGTTACTAGAGTTACTGGAGTTACTGGAGTTACTGGAGTTACTGGAGTTACTAGAGTTACTGGAGTTACTAGAGTTACTGGAGTTACTGGAGTTACTGGAGTTACTAGAGTTACTGGAGTTACTAGAGTTACTGGAGTTACTGGAGTTACTGGAGTTACTAGAGTTACTGGAGGTACTGGAGTTACTGGAGTTACTGGAGTTACGGGAGTTCCTGGAGTTACTAGAGTTACTGGAGTTACTAGAGTTACTGGAGTTACTGGAGTTACTAGAGTTACTGGAGTTACTGGAGTTGCTGGAGTTACTAGAGTTACTGGAGTTACTAGAGTTACTGGAGTTACTGGAGTTACTGGAGTTACTAGAGTTACTGGAATTACTGGAGTTACTGGAGTTACTGGAGTTACTAGAGTTACTGGAGCTACTGGAGTTACTAGAGTTACTGGAGTTACTGGAGTTACTAGAGTTACTGGAGGTACTGGAGTTACTAGAGTTACTGGAGTTACGGGAGTTCCTGGAGTTACTAGAGTTACTGGAGTTACTGGAGTTACTGGAATTACTGGAGTTACTGGAGTTACTAGAGTTACTAGAGTTACTGGAGTTACTGGAGTTACTGGAGTTACTGGAGTTTCTGGAGTTACTGGAGTTACTAGAGTTACTGGAATTACTGGAGTTACTGGAGTTACTAGAGTTACTGGAGTTACTGGAGTTACTGGAGTTACTAGAGTTACTGGAGTTACTAGAGTTACTGGAGTTACTGGAGTTACTGGAGTTACTGGAGTTACTGGAGTTACTAGAGTTACTGGAGTTACTGGAGTTATTAGAGTTATTAGAGTTACTGGAGTTACTGGAGTTACTGGAGTTACTGGAGTTACTTTAGTTACTGGAGTTACTGGAGTTACTAGAGTTACTAGAGTTACTGGAGTTACTGGAGTCACTAGAGTTACTAGAGTTACTGGAGTTACTGGAGTTACTGGAGTTACTGGAGTTACTGGAGTTACTAGAGTTACTGGAGTTACTGGAGTTACTGGAGTTACTGGAGTTACTGGAGTTACTGGAGTTACTGGAGTTACTAGAGTTACTGGAGTTACTGGAGTTACTGGAGTTACTAGAGTTACTGGAGTTACTGGAGTTACTAGAGTTACTGGAGTTACTAGAGTTACTGGAGTTACTGGAGTTACTGGAGTTTACTGGAGTTACTGGAGTTACTAGAGTTACTGGAGTTACTGGAGTTACTGGAGTTACTGGAGTTACTGGAGTTACTGGAGTTACTAGAGTTACTGGAGTTACTAGAGTTACTGGAGTTACTGGAGTTACTGGAGTTACTGGAGTTACTAGAGTTACTGGAGTTACTGGAGTTACTAGAGTTACTAGAGTTACTGGAGTTACTGGAGTTACTGGAGTTACTGGAGTTACTGTAGTTACTGGAGTTACTGGAGTTACTAGAGTTACTAGAGTTACTGGAGTTACTGGAGTCACTAGAGTTACTAGAGTTACTGGAGTTACTGGAGTTACTGGAGTTACTGGGGTTACTAGAGTTACTGGAGTTACTAGAGTTACTGGAGTTACTGGAGTTACTGGAGTTACTAGAGTTACTGGAGTTACTAGAGTTACTGGAGTTACTGGAGTTACTGGAGTTACTAGAGTTACTGGAGGTACTGGAGTTACTAGAGTTACTGGAGTTACGGGAGTTCCTGGAGTTACTAGAGTTACTGGAGTTACTGGAGTTACTGGAATTACTGGAGCTGGTTACTAGAGTTACTAGAGTTACTGGAGTTACTGGAGTTACTGGAGTTACTGGAGTTTCTGGAGTTACTGGAGTTACTAGAGTTACTGGAATTACTGGAGTTACTGGAGTTACTAGAGTTACTGGAGTTACTGGAGTTACTGGAGTTACTAGAGTTACTGGAGTTACTAGAGTTACTGGAGTTACTGGAGTTACTGGAGTTACTGGAGTTACTAGAGTTACTGGAGTTACTGGAGTTATTAGAGTTATTAGAGTTACTGGAGTTACTGGAGTTACTGGAGTTACTGGAGTTACTTTAGTTACTGGAGTTACTGGAGTTACTAGAGTTACTGGAGTTACTGGAGTCACTAGAGTTACTAGAGTTACTGGAGTTACTGGAGTTACTGGAGTTACTGGAGTTACTAGAGTTACTGGAGTTACTAGAGTTACTGGAGTTACTGGAGTTACTGGAGTTACTAGAGTTACTGGAGTTACTAGAGTTACTGGAGTTACTGGAGTTACTGGAGTTACTAGAGTTACTGGAGTTACTGGAGTTACTGGAGTTACGGGAGTTACGGGAGTTACTGGAGTTACTAGAGTTACTGGAGTTACTAGAGTTACTGGAGTTACTGGAGTTACTAGAGTTACTGGAGTTACTGGAGTTGCTGGAGTTACTAGAGTTACTGGAGTTACTAGAGTTACTGGAGTTACTGGAGTTACTGGAGTTACTAGAGTTACTGGAGTTACTGGAGTTACTGGAGTTACTAGAGTTACTGGAGCTACTGGAGTTACTGGAGTTACTGGAGTTACTGGAGTTACTAGAGTTACTAGAGTTACTGGAGCTACTGGAGTTACTGGAGTTACTGGAGTTACTGGAGTTACTGGAGTTACTGGAGTTACTGGAGTTACTAGAGTTACTGGAGTTACTGGAGTTACTGGAGTTACTGGAGTTACTGGAGTTAGTGGAGTTACTAGAGTTACTGGAGTTACTAGAGTTACTGGAGTTACTGAGTCACTGGAGTTACTGGAGTTACTGGAGTTACTGGAGTTACTAGAGTTACTAGAGTTACTAGAGTTACTAGAGTTACTGGAGTTACTGGAGTTACTGGAATTACTGGAGTTACTGGAGTTACTGGAGTTACTAGAGTTACTGAGTTACTGGAGTTACTGGAGTTACTGGAGTTACTGGAGTTACTGGAGTTACTAGAGTTACTGGAGTTACTGGAGTTACTGGAGTTACTAGAGTTACTGGAGTTACTGGAGTTACTGGAGTTACTAGAGTTACTGGAGTTACTAGGAGTTACTAGAGTTACTGGAGTTACTGGAGTTACTGGAGTTACTGGAGTTACTGAGTTACTGGAGTTACTGGAGTTACTGGAGTTACTAGAGTTACTGGAGTTACTGGAGTTACTAGAGTTACTGGAGTTACTGGAGTTACTGGAGTTACTGGAGTTACTGGAGTTACTAGAGTTACTGGAGTTACTGGAGTTACTGGAGTCACTAGAGTTACTGGAGTTACTGGAGTTACTGGAGTTACTAGAGTTACTGGAGTTACTAGAGTTACTGGAGTTACTGGAGTTACTAGAGTTACTGAGTTACTGGAGTTACTGGAGTTACTAGAGTTACTGGAGTTACTGGAGTTACTGGAGTTACTGGAGTTACTGGAGTTACTGGAGTTACTGGAGTTACTGGAGTTACTGGAGTTACTGGAGTTACTGGAGTTACTGGAGTTACTGGAGTTACTTGAGTTACTGAGTTACTGGAGTTACTGGAGTTACTGGAGTTACTAGAGTTACTGGAGTTACTGGAGTTACTGGAGTTACTGGAGTTACTGGAGTTACTGGAGTTACTGGAGTTACTAGAGTTATTAGAGTTACTGGAGTTACTGGAGTTACTGGAGTTACTGGAGTTACTTTAGTTACTGGAGTTACTGGAGTTACTAGAGTTACTAGAGTTACTGGAGTTACTGGAGTCACTAGAGTTACTAGAGTTACTGGAGTTACTGGAGTTACTGGAGTTACTGGGGTTACTAGAGTTACTGGAGTTACTAGAGTTACTGGAGTTACTGGAGTTACTGGAGTTACTAGAGTTACTGGAGTTACTAGGAGTTACTGGAGTTACTGGAGTTACTGGAGTTACTAGAGTTACTGGAGGTACTGGAGTTACTAGAGTTACTGGAGTTACGGAGTTCCTGGAGTTACTAGAGTTACTGGAGTTACTGGAGTTACTGGAATTACTGGAGTTACTGGAGTTACTAGAGTTACTAGAGTTACTGGAGTTACTGGAGTTACTGGAGTTACTGGAGTTTCTGGAGTTACTGGAGTTACTAGAGTTACTGGAATTACTGGAGTTACTGGAGTTACTAGAGTTACTGGAGTTACTGGAGTTACTGGAGTTACTAGAGTTACTGGAGTTACTAGAGTTACTGGAGTTACTGGAGTTACTGGAGTTACTGGAGTTACTGGAGTTACTAGAGTTACTGGAGTTACTGGAGTTATTAGAGTTATTAGAGTTACTGGAGTTACTGGAGTTACTGGAGTTACTGGAGTTACTTTAGTTACTGGAGTTACTGGAGTTACTAGAGTTACTAGAGTTACTGGAGTTACTGGAGTCACTAGAGTTACTAGAGTTACTGGAGTTACTGGAGTTACTGGAGTTACTGGAGTTACTAGAGTTACTGGAGTTACTAGAGTTACTGGAGTTACTGGAGTTACTGGAGTTACTAGAGTTACTGGAGTTACTAGAGTTACTGGAGTTACTGGAGTTACTGGAGTTACTAGAGTTACTGGAGGTACTGGAGTTACTGGAGTTACTGGAGTTACGGGAGTTCCTGGAGTTACTAGAGTTACTGGAGTTACTAGAGTTACTGGAGTTACTGGAGTTACTAGAGTTACTGGAGTTACTGGAGTTGCTGGTTAGTTACTAGAGTTACTGGAGTTACTGGAGTTACTGGAGTTACTGGAGTTACTAGAGTTACTGGAATTACTGGAGTTACTGGAGTTACTGGAGTTACTAGAGTTACTGGAGCTACTGGAGTTACTAGAGTTACTGGAGTTACTGGAGTTACTAGAGTTACTGGAGGTACTGGAGTTACTAGAGTTACTGGAGTTACGGAGTTCCCTGGAGTTACTAGAGTTACTGGAGTTACTGGAGTTACTGGAGTTACTGGAGTTACTGGAGTTACTAGAGTTACTAGAGTTACTGGAGTTACTGGAGTTACTGGAGTTACTGGAGTTTCTGGAGTTACTGGAGTTACTAGAGTTACTGGAGTTACTGGAGTTACTGGAGTTACTAGAGTTACTGGAGTTACTGGAGTTACTGGAGTTACTAGAGTTACTGGAGTTACTAGAGTTACTGGAGTTACTGGAGTTACTGGAGTTACTGGAGTTACTGAGTTACTAGAGTTACTGGAGTTACTGGAGTTACTGGAGTTACTAGAGTTACTGGAGTTACTGGAGTTACTGGAGTTACTGGAGTTACTGAGTTACTGGAGTTACTGGAGTTACTGAGTTACTAGAGTTACTAGAGTTACTGGAGTTACTGGAGTCACTAGAGTTACTGGAGTTACTGGAGTTACTGGAGTTACTAGAGTTACTGGAGTTACTGGATTACTGAGTTACTGGAGTTACTGGAGTTACTGGAGTTACTAGAGTTACTGGAGTTACTGGAGTTACTAGAGTTACTGGAGTTACTGGAGTTACTGGAGTTACTGGAGTTACTGGAGTTACTGGAGTTACTGGAGTTACTAGAGTTACTGGAGTTACTAGAGTTACTGGAGTTACTGGAGTTACTGGAGTTACTGGAGTTACTAGAGTTACTGGAGTTACTGGAGTTACTGGAGTTACTGGAGTTACTGGAGTTACTGGAGTTACTGGAGTTACTAGAGTTACTGGAGTTACTAGAGTTACTGGAGTTACTGGAGTTACTGGAGTTACTGGAGTTACTAGAGTTACTGGAGTTACTGGAGTTATTAGAGTTACTGGAGTTACTGGAGTTACTGGAGTTACTGGAGTTACTTTAGTTACTGGAGTTACTGGAGTTACTAGAGTTACTAGAGTTACTGGAGTTACTGGAGTCACTGGAGTTACTAGAGTTACTGGAGTTACTGGAGTTACTGGAGTTACTGGGGTTACTAGAGTTACTGGAGTTACTAGAGTTACTGGAGTTACTGGAGTTACTGGAGTTACTAGAGTTACTGGAGTTACTAGAGTTACTGGAGTTACTGGAGTTACTGGAGTTACTAGAGTTACTGGAGGTACTGGAGTTACTAGAGTTACTGGAGTTACGGGAGTTCCTGGAGTTACTAGAGTTACTGGAGTTACTGGAGTTACTGGAGTTACTGGAGTTACTAGAGTTACTAGAGTTACTGGAGTTACTGGAGTTACTGGAGTTACTGGAGTTTCTGGAGTTACTGGAGTTACTAGAGTTACTGGAATTACTGGAGTTACTGGAGTTACTAGAGTTACTGGAGTTACTGGAGTTACTGGAGTTACTAGAGTTACTGGAGTTACTAGAGTTACTGGAGTTACTGGAGTTACTGGAGTTACTGGAGTTACTGGAGTTACTAGAGTTACTGGAGTTACTGGAGTTATTAGAGTTATTAGAGTTACTGGAGTTACTGGAGTTACTGGAGTTACTGGAGTTACTTTAGTTACTGGAGTTACTGGAGTTACTAGAGTTACTAGAGTTACTGGAGTTACTGGAGTCACTAGAGTTACTAGAGTTACTGGAGTTACTGGAGTTACTGGAGTTACTGGAGTTACTAGAGTTACTGGAGTTACTAGAGTTACTGGAGTTACTGGAGTTACTGGAGTTACTAGAGTTACTGGAGTTACTAGAGTTACTGGAGTTACTGGAGTTACTGGAGTTACTAGAGTTACTGGAGGTACTGGAGTTACTGGAGTTACGGGAGTTACGGGAGTTCCTGGAGTTACTAGAGTTACTGGAGTTACTAGAGTTACTGGAGTTACTGGAGTTACTAGAGTTACTGGAGTTACTGGAGTTGCTGGAGTTACTAGAGTTACTGGAGTTACTAGAGTTACTGGAGTTACTGGAGTTACTGGAGTTACTAGAGTTACTGGAATTCCTGGAGTTACTGGAGTTACTGGAGTTACTAGAGTTACTGGAGCTACTGGAGTTACTAGAGTTACTGGAGTTACTGGAGTTACTAGAGTTACTAGAGTTACTAGAGTTACTGGAGCTACTGGAGTTACTGGAGTTACTGGAGTTACTGGAGTTACTGGAGTTACTGGAGTTACTGGAGTTACTGGAGTTACTGGAGTTACTGGAGTTACTAGAGTTACTGGAGTTACTAGAGTTACTAGAGTTACTGGAGTTACTAGAGTTACTGGAGTTACTGGAGTCACTGGAGTTACTGGAGTTACTGGAGTTACTGGAGTTACTAGAGTTACTAGAGTTACTAGAGTTACTGGAGTTACTGGAGTTACTGGAGTTACTGGAGTTACTGGAGTTACTGGAGTTACTGGAGTTACTGGAGTTACTAGAGTTACTGGAGTTACTGGAGTTACTGGAGTTACTGGAGTTACTGGAGTTACTAGAGTTACTGGAATTACTGGAGTTACTGGAGTTACTGGAGTTACTGGGTTACTGGAGTTACTGGAGTTACTGGAGTTACTAGAGTTACTGGAGTTACTGGAGTTACTGGAGTTACTAGAGTTACTGGAGTTACTGGAGTTACTGGAGTTACTGGAGTTTTTGGAGTTATTAGAGTTACTGGAGTTACTGGAGTTACTGGAGTTACTAGAGTTACTGGAGTTACTGGAGTTACTAGAGTTACTGGAGTTACTAGAGTTACTGGAGTTACTGGAGTTACTGGAGTTACTGGAGTTACTGGAGTTACTAGAGTTACTGGAGTTACTGGAGTCACTAGAGTTACTAGAGTTACTGGAGTTACTGGAGTTACTGGAGTTACTAGAGTTACTGGAGTTACTAGAGTTACTGGAGTTACTGGAGTTACTGGAGTTACTAGAGTTACTGGAGTTACTAGAGTTACTGGAGTTACTGGAGTTACTGGAGTTACTAGAGTTACTGGAGTTACTAGAGTTACTGGAGTTACTAGAGTTACTGGAGTTACTGGAGTTACTGGAGTTACTGGAGTTACTAGAGTTACTAGAGTTACTGGAGTTACTGGAGTCACTAGAGTTACTAGAGTTACTGGAGTTACTGGAGTTACTGGAGTTACTGGAGTTACTAGAGTTACTGGAGTTACTAGAGTTACTGGAGTTACTGGAGTTACTGGAGTTACTAGAGTTACTGGAGTTACTAGAGTTACTGGAGTTACTGGAGTTACTGGAGTTACTAGAGTTACTGGAGGTACTGGAGTTACTGGAGTTACTGGAGTTACGGGAGTTCCTGGAGTTACTAGAGTTACTGGAGTTACTAGAGTTACTGGAGTTACTGGAGTTACTAGAGTTACTGGAGTTACTGGAGTTGCTGGAGTTACTAGAGTTACTGGAGTTACTAGAGTTACTGGAGTTACTGGAGTTACTGAGTTACTAGAGTTACTGGAGTTACTGGAGTTACTGGAGTTACTGGAGTTACTAGAGTTACTGGAGCTACTGGAGTTACTAGAGTTACTGGAGTTACTGGAGTTACTAGAGTTACTGGAGTTACTGGAGTTACTGGAGTTACTGGAGTTACTGGAGTTACTAGAGTTACTGGAGTTACTGGAGTTACTGGAGTTACTGGAGTTACTGGAGTTACTAGAGTTACTAGAGTTACTGGAGTTACTGGAGTTACTGGAGTTACTAGAGTTACTGGAGTTACTGGAGTTACTAGAGTTACTGGAGTTACTGGAGTTACTGGAGTTACTAAGAGTTACTGGAGTTACTGGAGTTACTGGAGTTACTAGAGTTACTAGAGTTACTGGAGTTACTGGAGTTACTGGAGTTACTAGAGTTACTGGAGTTACTGGAGTTACTAGAGTTACTGGAGTTACTAGAGTTACTAGAGTTACTGGAGTTACTGGAGTTACTGGAGTTACTTGAGTTACTTGAGTTACTGGAGTTACTGGAGTTACTAGAGTTACTAGAGTTACTGGAGTCACTAGAGTTACTAGAGTTACTTTCTGGAGTTACTGGAGTTACTGGAGTTACTAGAGTTACTGGAGTTACTAGAGTTACTGGAGTTACTGGAGTTACTGGAGTTACTAGAGTTACTGGAGTTACTAGAGTTACTGGAGTTACTGGAGTTACTAGAGTTACTGGAGTTACTGGAGTACTGAGTTACTGGAGTTACTGGAGTTACTGGAGTTACTGGAGTTCACTGGAGTTACTAGAGTTACTGGAATTACTGGAGTTACTGGAGTTACTGGAGTTACTGGAGTTACTGGAGTTACTGGAGTTACTGGAGTTACTGGAGTTACTAGAGTTACTGGAGTTACTGGAGTTACTGGAGTTACTGGAGTTACTGGAGTTACTGGAGTTACTGGAGTTACTGGAGTTACTGGAGTCACTGGAGTTACTTTAGTTACTGGAGTTACTGGAGTTACTAGAGTTACTAGAGTTACTGGAGTTACTGGAGTCACTAGAGTTACTAGAGTTACTAGAGTTACTGGAGTTACTGGAGTTACTGGAGTTACTGGGGTTACTAGAGTTACTGGAGTTACTAGAGTTACTGGAGTTACTGGAGTTACTGGAGTTACTAGAGTTACTGGAGTTACTAGAGTTACTGGAGTTACTGGAGTTACTGGAGTTACTAGAGTTACTGGAGGTACTGGAGTTACTAGAGTTACTGGAGTTACGGGAGTTCCTGGAGTTACTAGAGTTACTGGAGTTACTGGAGTTACTGGAATTACTGGAGTTACTGGAGTTACTAGAGTTACTAGAGTTACTGGAGTTACTGGAGTTACTGGAGTTACTGGAGTTTCTGGAGTTACTGGAGTTACTAGAGTTACTGGAATTACTGGAGTTACTGGAGTTACTAGAGTTACTGGAGTTACTGGAGTTACTGGAGTTACTAGAGTTACTGGAGTTACTAGAGTTACTGGAGTTACTGGAGTTACTGGAGTTACTGGAGTTACTGGAGTTACTGGAGTTACTGGAGTTAATAGAGTTATTAGAGTTACTGGAGTTACTGGAGTTACTGGAGTTACTGAGTTACTGGAGTTACTGGAGTTACTAGAGTTACTAGAGTTACTGGAGTTACTGGAGTCACTAGAGTTACTGAGTTACTGGAGTTACTGGAGTTACTAGAGTTACTGGAGTTACTGGAGTTACTGGAGTTACTGGAGTTACTGAGAGTTACTGGAGTTACTAGAGTTACTGGAGTTACTGGAGTTACTGGAGTTACTAGAGTTACTGGAGTTACTGAGTTACTGGAGTTACTGGAGTTACGGATTCTGGAGTTACTAGAGTTACTGGAGTTACTAGAGTTACTGGAGTTACTAGAGTTACTGGAGTTACTGGAGTTGCTGGAGTTACTAGAGTTACTGGAGTTACTAGAGTTACTGGAGTTACTGGAGTTACTGGAGTTACTAGAGTTACTGGAATTACTGGAGTTACTGGAGTTACTGGAGTTACTGGAGTTACTGGAGTTACTAGAGTTACTGGAGTTACTGGAGTTACTAGAGTTACTAGAGTTACTAGAGTTACTGGAGTTACTGGAGTTACTAGAGTTACTGGAATTACTGGAGTTACTGGAGTTACTAGAGTTACTGGAGTTACTGGAGTTACTGGAGTTACTGGAGTTACTAGAGTTACTGGAGTTACTAGAGTTACTGGAGTTACTGGAGTTACTGGAGTTACTGGAGTTACTAGAGTTACTGGAGTTACTGGAGTTATTAGAGTTATTAGAGTTACTGGAGTTACTGGAGTTACTGGAGTTACTGGAGTTACTTTAGTTACTGGAGTTACTGGAGTTACTAGAGTTACTAGAGTTACTGGAGTTACTGGAGTCACTAGAGTTACTAGAGTTACTGGAGTTACTGGAGTTACTGGAGTTACTGGGGTTACTAGAGTTACTGGAGTTACTAGAGTTACTGGAGTTACTGGAGTTACTGGAGTTACTAGAGTTACTGGAGTTACTAGAGTTACTGGAGTTACTGGAGTTACTGGAGTTACTAGAGTTACTGGAGGTACTGGAGTTACTAGAGTTACTGGAGTTACGGGAGTTCCTGGAGTTACTAGAGTTACTGGAGTTACTGGAGTTACTGGAATTACTGGAGTTACTGGAGTTACTAGAGTTACTAGAGTTACTGGAGTTACTGGAGTTACTGGAGTTACTGGAGTTTCTGGAGTTACTGGAGTTACTAGAGTTACTGGAATTACTGGAGTTACTGGAGTTACTAGAGTTACTGGAGTTACTGGAGTTACTGGAGTTACTAGAGTTACTGGAGTTACTAGAGTTACTGGAGTTACTGGAGTTACTGGAGTTACTGGAGTTACTGGAGTTACTAGAGTTACTGGAGTTACTGGAGTTATTAGAGTTATTAGAGTTACTGGAGTTACTAGAGTTACTGGAGTTACTGGAGTTACTTTAGTTACTGGAGTTACTGGAGTTACTAGAGTTACTAGAGTTACTGGAGTTACTGGAGTCACTAGAGTTACTAGAGTTACTGGAGTTACTGGAGTTACTGGAGTTACTGGAGTTACTAGAGTTACTGGAGTTACTAGAGTTACTGGAGTTACTGGAGTTACTGGAGTTACTAGAGTTACTGGAGTTACTAGAGTTACTGGAGTTACTGGAGTTACTGGAGTTACTAGAGTTACTGGAGGTACTGGAGTTACTGGAGTTACGGGGAGTTACGATTCCTGGAGTTACTAGAGTTACTGGAGTTACTAGAGTTACTGGAGTTACTGGAGTTACTAGAGTTACTGGAGTTACTGGAGTTGCTGGAGTTACTAGAGTTACTGGAGTTACTAGAGTTACTGGAGTTACTGGAGTTACTGGAGTTACTAGAGTTACTGGAATTACTGGAGTTACTGGAGTTACTGGAGTTACTAGAGTTACTGGAGCTACTGGAGTTACTAGAGTTACTGGAGTTACTGGAGTTACTAGAGTTACTAGAGTTACTAGAGTTACTGGAGCTACTGGAGTTACTGGAGTTACTGGAGTTACTGGAATTACTGGAGTTACTGGAGTTACTAGAGTTACTGGAGGTACTGGAGTTACTAGAGTTACTGGAGTTACGGGAGTTCCTGGAGTTACTAGAGTTACTGGAGTTACTGGAGTTACTGGAATTACTGGAGTTACTGGAGTTACTAGAGTTACTAGAGTTACTGGAGTTACTGGAGTTACTGGAGTTACTGGAGTTTCTGGAGTTACTGGAGTTACTAGAGTTACTGGAATTACTGGAGTTACTGGAGTTACTAGAGTTACTGGAGTTACTGGAGTTACTGGAGTTACTAGAGTTACTGGAGTTACTAGAGTTACTGGAGTTACTGGAGTTACTGGAGTTACTGGAGTTACTGGAGTTACTAGAGTTACTGGAGTTACTGGAGTTATTAGAGTTACTGGAGTACGAGTTACTGGAGTTACTGGAGTTACTGGAGTTACTTTTAGTTACTGGAGTTACTGGAGTTACTAGAGTTACTAGAGTTACTGGAGTTACTGGAGTCACTAGAGTTACTAGAGTTACTGGAGTTACTGGAGTTACTGGAGTTACTGGAGTTACTAGAGTTACTGGAGTTACTAGAGTTACTGGAGTTACTGGAGTTACTGGAGTTACTAGAGTTACTGGAGTTACTAGAGTTACTGGAGTTACTGGAGTTACTGGAGTTACTAGAGTTACTGGAGGTACTGGAGTTACTGGAGTTACGGGAGTTACGGGAGTTCCTGGAGTTACTAGAGTTACTGGAGTTACTAGAGTTACTGGAGTTACTGGAGTTACTAGAGTTACTGGAGTTACTGGAGTTGCTGGAGTTACTAGAGTTACTGGAGTTACTAGAGTTACTGGAGTTACTGGAGTTACTGGAGTTACTAGAGTTACTGGAATTACTGGAGTTACTGGAGTTACTGGAGTTACTAGAGTTACTGGAGCTACTGGAGTTACTAGAGTTACTGGAGTTACTGGAGTTACTAGAGTTACTAGAGTTACTAGAGTTACTGGAGCTACTGGAGTTACTGGAGTTACTGGAGTTACTGGAATTACTGGAGTTACTGGAGTTACTAGAGTTACTGGAGTTACTGGAGTTACTAGAGTTACTGGAATTACTGGAGTTACTGGAGTTACTAGAGTTACTGGAGTTACTGGAGTTACTGGAGTTACTGGAGTTACTAGAGTTACTGGAGTTACTAGAGTTACTGGAGTTACTGGAGTTACTGGAGTTACTGGAGTTACTAGAGTTACTGGAGTTACTGGAGTTATTAGAGTTATTAGAGTTACTGGAGTTACTGGAGTTACTGGAGTTACTGGAGTTACTTTAGTTACTGGAGTTACTGGAGTTACTAGAGTTACTAGAGTTACTGGAGTTACTGGAGTCACTAGAGTTACTAGAGTTACTGGAGTTACTGGAGTTACTGGAGTTACTGGGGTTACTAGAGTTACTGGAGTTACTAGAGTTACTGGAGTTACTGGAGTTACTGGAGTTACTAGAGTTACTGGAGTTACTAGAGTTACTGGAGTTACTGGAGTTACTGGAGTTACTAGAGTTACTGGAGGTACTGGAGTTACTAGAGTTACTGGAGTTACGGGAGTTCCTGGAGTTACTAGAGTTACTGGAGTTACTGGAGTTACTGGAATTACTGGAGTTACTGGACTAGAGTTACTAGAGTTACTGGAGTTACTGGAGTTACTGGAGTTACTGGAGTTTCTGGAGTTACTGGAGTTACTAGAGTTACTGGAATTACTGGAGTTACTGGAGTTACTAGAGTTACTGGAGTTACTGGAGTTACTGGAGTTACTAGAGTTACTGGAGTTACTAGAGTTACTGGAGTTACTGGAGTTACTGGAGTTACTGGAGTTACTGGAGTTACTAGAGTTACTGGAGTTACTGGAGTTATTAGAGTTATTAGAGTTACTGGAGTTACTGGAGTTACTGGAGTTACTGGAGTTACTTTAGTTACTGGAGTTACTGGAGTTACTAGAGTTACTAGAGTTACTGGAGTTACTGGAGTCACTAGAGTTACTAGAGTTACTGGAGTTACTGGAGTTACTGGAGTTACTGGAGTTACTAGAGTTACTGGAGTTACTAGAGTTACTGGAGTTACTGGAGTTACTGGAGTTACTAGAGTTACTGGAGTTACTAGAGTTACTGGAGTTACTGGAGTTACTGGAGTTACTAGAGTTACTGGAGGTACTGGAGTTACTGGAGTTACGGGAGTTACGGGAGTTCCTGGAGTTACTAGAGTTACTGGAGTTACTAGAGTTACTGGAGTTACTGGAGTTACTAGAGTTACTGGAGTTACTGGAGTTGCTGGAGTTACTAGAGTTACTGGAGTTACTAGAGTTACTGGAGTTACTGGAGTTACTGGAGTTACTAGAGTTACTGGAATTACTGGAGTTACTGGAGTTACTGGAGTTACTAGAGTTACTGGAGCTACTGGAGTTACTAGAGTTACTGGAGTTACTGGAGTTACTAGAGTTACTAGAGTTACTAGAGTTACTGGAGCTACTGGAGTTACTGGAGTTACTGGAGTTACTGGAATTACTGGAGTTACTGGAGTTACTGGAGTTACTAGAGTTACTGGAGTTACTGGAGTTACTGGAGTTACTAGAGTTACTGGAGTTAGTAGAGTTACTAGAGTTACTGGAGTTACTAGAGTTACTGGAGTTACTGGAGTCACTGGAGTTACTGGAGTTACTGGAGTTACTGGAGTTACTAGAGTTACTAGAGTTACTAGAGTTACTAGAGTTACTGGAGTTACTGGAATTACTGGAATTACTGGAGTTACTGGAGTTACTGGAATTACTGGAGTTACTGGAGTTACTAGAGTTACTGGAGTTACTGGAGTTACTGGAGTTTCTGGAGTTACTGGAGTTACTAGAGTTACTGGATTAACTGGAGTTACTGGAGTTACTAGAGTTACTGGAGTTACTGGAGTTACTGGAGTTACTAGAGTTACTGGAGTTACTAGAGTTACTGGAGTTACTGGAGTTACTGGAGTTACTAGAGTTACTGGAGTTACTGGAGTTACTGGAGTTACTGGAGTTTTTGGAGTTATTAGAGTTACTGGAGTTACTGGAGTTACAGGAGTTACTAGAGTTACTGGAGTTACTGGAGTTACTAGAGTTACTGGAGTTACTGGAGTTACTGGAGTTACTGGAGTTACTGGAGTTACTGGAGTTACTGGAGTTACTAGAGTTACTGGAGTTACTGGAGTTATTAGAGTTATTAGAGTTACTGGAGTTACTGGAGTTACTGGAGTTACTTTTAGTTACTGGAGTTACTGGAGTTACTAGAGTTACTAGAGTTACTGGAGTTACTGGAGTCACTAGAGTTACTGGAGTTACTAGAGTTACTGGAGTTACTGGAGTTACTAGAGTTACTGGAGCTACTAGAGTTACTGGAGTTACTGGAGTTACTGGAGTTACTAGAGTTACTGGAGTTACTAGAGTTACTGGAGGTACTGGAGTTACTAGAGTTACTGGAGTTACGGGAGTTCCTGGAGTTACTAGAGTTACTGGAGTTACTAGAGTTACTGGAGTTACTGGAGTTACTAGAGTTACTGGAGTTACTGGAGTTGCTGGAGTTACTAGAGTTACTGGAGTTACTAGAGTTACTGGAGTTACTGGAGTTACTGGAGTTACTAGAGTTACTGGAATTACTGGAGTTACTGGAGTTACTAGAGTTACTGGAGTTACTGGAGTCACTGGAGTTACTGGAGTTACTGGAGTTACTAGAGTTACTGGAGTCACTGGAGTTACTGGAGTTACTGGAGTTACTGGAGTTACTAGAGTTACTAGAGTTACTAGAGTTACTAGAGTTACTGGAGTTACTAGAGTTACTGGAGTTACTGGAGTTACTAGAGTTACTGGAGTTACTGGAGTTGCTGGAGTTACTAGAGTTACTGGAGTTACTAGAGTTACTGGAGTTACTGGAGTTACTAGAGTTACTGGAATTACTGGAGTTACTGGAGTTACTAGAGTTACTGGAGTTACTGGAGTCACTGGAGTTACTGGAGTTACTGGAGTTACTAGAGTTACTGGAGTCACTGGAGTTACTGGAGTTACTGGAGTTACTGGAGTTACTAGAGTTACTAGAGTTACTAGAGTTACTAGAGTTACTGGAGTTACTGGAATTACTGGAATTACTGGAGTTACTGGAGTTACTGGAATTACTGGAGTTACTGGAGTTACTAGAGTTACTGGAGTTACTGGAGTTACTGGAGTTTCTGGAGTTACTGGAGTTACTAGAGTTACTGGAATTACTGGAGTTACTGGAGTTACTAGAGTTACTGGAGTTACTGGAGTTACTGGAGTTACTAGAGTTACTGGAGTTTCTAGAGTTACTGGAGTTACTGGAGTTACTGGAGTTACTAGAGTTACTGGAGTTACTGGAGTTACTGGAGTTACTGGAGTTACTGGAGTTATTAGAGTTACTGGAGTTACTGGAGTTACTGGAGTTACTAGAGTTACTGGAATTACTGGAGTTACTGGAGTTACTGGAGTTACTAGAGTTACTGGAGTTACTGGAGTCACTGGAGTTACTGGAGTTACTGGAGTTACTAGAGTTACTGGAGTTACTGGAGTCACTGGAGTTACTGGAGTTACTGGAGTTACTAGAGTTACTGGAGTTACTGGAGTTACTGGAGTTACTAGAGTTACTGGAGTTATTAGAGTTACTGGAGTTACTGGAGTTATTAGAGTTACTGGAGTTACTGGAGTTACTGGAGTTACTAGAGTTACTGGAGTTACTGGAGTTACTGGAGTTACTAGAGTTACTGGAGTTACTAGAGTTACTGGAGTTACTGGAGTTACTGGAGTTACTAGAGTTACTGGAGTTACTGGAGTTACTGGAGTTACTGGAGTTACTGGAGTTATTAGAGTTACTGGAGTTACTGGAGTTACTGGAGTTACTAGAGTTACTGGAGTTACTGGAGTTACTAGAGTTACTGGAGTTACTGGAGTTACTAGAGTTACTAGAGTTACTGGAGTTACTGGAGTTACTGGAGTTACTGGAGTTACTGGAATTACTGGAGTTACTGGAGTTACTAGAGTTACTAGAGTTACTGGAGTTACTGGAGTTACTGGAGTTACTGGAGTTTCTGGAGTTACTGGAGTTACTAGAGTTACTGGAATTACTGGAGTTACTGGAGTTACTGGAGTTACTGGAGTTACTGGAGTTACTAGAGTTACTGGAGTTACTAGAGTTACTGGAGTTACTGGAGTTACTGGAGTTACTGGAGTTACTAGAGTTACTGGAGTTACTGGAGTTATTTGAGTTATTAGAGTTACTGGAGTTACTGGAGTTACTGGAGTTACTGGAGTTACTTTAGTTACTGGAGTTACTGGAGTTACTAGAGTTACTAGAGTTACTGGAGTTACTGGAGTCACTAGAGTTACTAGAGTTACTGGAGTTACTGGAGTTACTAGAGTTACTGGAGTTACTAGAGTTACTGGAGTTACTGGAGTTACTGGAGTTACTAGAGTTACTGGAGTTACTAGAGTTACTGGAGTTACTGGAGTTACTAGAGTTACTGGAGTTACTAGAGTTACTGGAGGTACTGAAGATACTGGAGTTAGTGTAGTGAGGATTGTAAAAGTACCTTAACCTTAATCGTCTCATCAATAGTACTGTACCTCTCCAGGTACAGAGGAGTGAAGGAGTGTTATACGGGGGAAATGCCTTTTAAACGTTTTTTGGGGGTTATTTAGTATTTTTTGTATTTTATTAAGATCCCCATTAGCTGTTGCAAAAGCCACAGCTACTCTTCCTGGGGTCCATACAAAACATGAAAGATGACATAATACAGAACATTAATAGACAAGAACAGCTCAAGGACAGATCTACATCATTATATATATATATATATATATATATATATATATATATATATATATATATATATATATATATATATATATATATATATTTTAAAGGCACACATAGCCTACATATCAATATCAATACATACACTCAAACTATCTAGGTCAAATATGGGAGAGGCGTGGTGCGTGAGGTGTTGCTTTATCTGTTTTTTGAAACCAGGTTTGCTGTTCATTTGAGCAATATGAGATGGAACGGAGTTCCATGCAATAATGGCTCTACATAATACTGTACGCTTTCTTCAATTTGTTCTGGATTTGGGGACTGTGAAAATACCCCTGGTGGCATGTCTGGTGGGGTAAGTGTGTGTGTCAGAGCTTTGTGTAAGTTGGGATTTTCAACACATTAATGTTTCTTATAAAAAGAAGAAGTGATGCAGTCAGTCTCTCCTCAACTCTTAGCCAAGAGAGACTGGCATGCATTGTATTTATATCAGCCCTCTGATTACAATGAAGAGCAAGACGTGCCGCTCTGTTCTGGGCCAGCTGCAGCTTAACTAGGTCTTTCCTTGCAGCTCTGGACCACATGACTGGACAATAATCAAGATAAGACTAAACTAGAGCTTGCAGGACTTGCTTTGTGGAGTGTGGTGTCAAAATAGCTCTTTATTACGGACAGACCTCTCCCCATCTTTACAACCATTTAATCTATATGTTTTGACCATGACAGTTTACAATCTAAGGTAACACCAAGTAATTTAGTCTCCTCAACTTGTTCAACAGCCACACCATTCATTAACAGATTCAGCTGAGGTCAACCTAGGTCTTACAGGTTGGTCTGTTTCTGAAGTAAAGACGAGCTAATAAGACTCTCTCACACACACACACACACACACACACACACACACACACACACACACACACACACACACACACACACACACACACACAGTATTACACACACACACCACACGCATTTGCATGCACGCACACACACACACACACCGATGCATCCACACTCCTTTTGGGAGGGCCATCCTAATTATAAACACTGGAATTGATTAGCTGGCAGAATTAACTAGGCAGTGTCAGAGAGGAGAGGAGAGGAGAGAGGACTACAGAGCTCTAGAGCCCCTCCCATCTCTACAGGGCTCTAGAGCCACTCCCATCTCTACAGGGCTCTAGAGCCACTCCCATCTCTACAGAGCTCTAGAGCCCCTCCCATCTCTACAGGGCTCTAAAGCCCCTCCCATCTCTACAGGGCTCTAGAGCCACTCCCATCTCTACAGGGCTCTAGAGCCCCTCCCATCTCTCCAGGGCTCTAGAGCCCCTCCCATCTCTACAGGGCTCTAGAGCCCCTCCCATCTCTACAGGGTTCTAGAGCCCCTCCCATCTCTACAGGGCTCTAGAGCCACTCCCATCTCTACAGGGCTCTAGAGCCCCTCCCATCTCTACAGGGCTCTAGAGCCACTCCCATCTCTACAGGGCTCTAGAGCCCCTCCCATCTCTACAGGGCTCTAGAGCCACTCCCATCTCTACAGGGCTCTAGAGCCCCTCCCATCTCTACAGGGCTCTAGAGCCACTCCCATCTCTACAGGGCTCTAGAGCCCCTCCCATCTCTACAGGGCTCTAGAGCCACTCCCATCTCTACAGGGCTCTAAAGCCCCTCCCATCTCTCCAGGGCTCTAGAGCCCCTCCCATTTCTCCATGGCTCTAGAGCCCCTCCCATCTCTACAGGGCTATAGAGCCCCTCCCATCTCTCCAGAGCTCTAGAGCCCCTCCCATCTCTACAGGGCTCTAAAGCCCCTCCCATCTCTACAGGGCTCTAGAGCCCCTCCCATCTCTACAGGGCTCTAGAGCCCCTCCCATCTCTACAGGGCTCTAGAGCCCCTCCCATCTCTACAGGGCTCTAAAGCCCCTCCCATCTCTACAGGGCTCTAAAGCCCCTCCCATCTCTACAGGGCTCTAGAGCCCCTCCCATCTCTACAGGGCTCTAGAGCCCCTCCCATCTCTACAGGGCTCTAGAGCCCCTCCCATCTCCACAGGGCTCTAAAGCCCCTCCCATCTCTACAGGGCTCTAGAGCCCCTCCCATCTCTACAGGGCTCTAGAGCCCCTCCCATCTCTACAGGGCTCTAGAGCCCCACCCATTTCTCCATGGCTCTAGAGCCCCTCCCATCTCTACAGGGCTCTAGAGCCCCTCCCATTTCTCCATGGCTCTAGAGCCCCTCCCATCTCTACAGGGCTCTAGAGCCCCTCCCATGTCTACAGGGCTCAGTTCTGCAACATCTTTAAAGGAGCCTCGCATTCTCCTTCATTTCTGGCCTCAACACGTTACAGAAAGAGATGAACTGTATAGTAAGCTCAGGGGTCAGGGGTCGTCTGGATACTGGACAGACAATACATTGGCAGAGACAAACAGATTATGATCTTTAGTGGATAACAGTTCTCGAGGGCTTGAACAAAAAAAGGGTAGCAGGGTTCCAGAGAAACTGCATTATGACAGAGTATTTAGAGCGAATTTCAAACCGTAATTCCCCAGATACAGTGCATTCGGAAAGTATTCAGACCCCTTGACTTTTTCTACAATTTGTTACATTACAGCCTTATTCTAAAATGGATTAAATAGTTTTTTCCCCTCATCAATCTACACACAATACCCCATAATGACAAAACAAAATCAGATTTTTATATATTTTGGGAAATTTATAAAAAATTATATCATATTTACATAAGTATTCAGACGCTTTACTCAGTACTTTGTTGAAGCACCCTTGGCAGTGATTACAGCCTTGAGTCTTCTTGGGTATGAAGCTACAAGCTTGGCACAGCTGTATTTGGGGAGTTTCTCCAATTCTTCTCTGCAGATCCTCTCAAGCTCTGTCAGGTTGGATGGGGAGCGTTGCTGCACAGCTATTTTCATGTCTCTCTCTTTGATTGGGTTCATGTCCGGGCTCTGGCTGGGCCACTCAAGGACATTCAGAGACTTGTCCCGAAGCCAATCCTGCATTGTCTTGGCTGTGCGCTTAGGGTCCTTGTCCTGTTGGAAGGTGAACCTTCGCCCCATTCTGAGGTCCTGAGCGCTCTGGAGCAGGTTTTCATCAAGGATCTCTCTGTACTTTGCTCCGTTCATCTTTCCCTCGATCCTGACTAGTCTCTCAGTCCCTGCCGCTGAAAAACATCCCCACAGCATGATGCTGCTGCCACCATGCTTTACCGTAGGGATGGTGCCAGGTTTCCTCCAGACGTGATGCTTGGCCTTCAGGCCAAATAGTTAAATCTTGGTTTCATCAGACCAGATAATCTTTTTTTCTCATGGTCTGGGAGTCCTTTAGGTGCCTTTTGGCAAACTCCAAGCTGGCTGTCATGTGCCTTTTATGAGGAGTGGCTTCCGTCTGGCCACTCTACTATAAAGGCCTGATTGGTGAAGTGCTGCAGAGATGTTTCTCCTTCTGGAAGGTTCTCCCGTCTCCACAGAGGAACTCTGGAGCTCTGTCAGAGTGACCATCGGGTTCTTGGTCACCTCCCTGACCAAGGCCCTTCTCCCCCAATTGCTCAGTTTGGCCGGGCGGCCAGCTCTAGGAAGAGTCTTGGTGGTTCCAAACTTCTTCCATTTAAGAATGATGGAGGCCACTGTGTTCTTGGGGACCTTCAATGCTGCAGAAATCTTTTGGTACCCTTCCCCAGATATGTGCCTCGACACAATCCTGTCTCAGAGCTCTACGGACAATTCCTTCGACCTCAAGGCTTGGTTTTTGCTCTGACATGCACTACCAACTGTGGATCCTTGTATAGACAGGTGTGTGCCTTTCCAAATCCTGTCCAATCAATTGAATTTACCAGGTGTACTCCAATCAAGTTGTAGAAACATCTCAAGGATGATCAATGGAAACAGCATGCACCTGAGCTCAATTTCGAGTCTCATAGCAAATGGTCTGAATACTTATGTAAATAAGGTATTACTGTTTTTTATTTTTAATACATTTGGTAAAATGTCTAAAACCTGTTTTTGCTTTGTCGTTATGGGGTATTGTGTGTAGATTGATGAGGGAAAAATATGTAATTTAATCCATTTTAGAATAAGGCTGTAACGTAACAAAAGGTGGAAAAAGAGAAGGGGTCTGAATACTTTCCGAATGCACTGTATATACAGATATAAAAACATCAAGGGAATATATACGATTTTCACTTTATGTATTAATTATATGAATTATACTGATTGTGATACTGCCAATAAAAGCAAGCAATACTACAAACATCAAGTAATTGATAGTCATTCATCAATTCAAGATCAAACATCAGATAATGAGCTGTTTTCCACCAGCTAATTTAATTATTTTTGGACGTTTCAATATTCACACGTTCTTACCTTCAGCACTTACAAAGGTGATCCAACAGCTGGATTTCTTTCAGCATATTCTTGCTCTTCAAATGTGAGTCTTTCCTTACTGATAGATGGGTGGGTTACCTGTGAATGTCCCTCAAATCCTAAACTCATCCCCCATGCAATGCTTTAGCTTGTCCTCCTCTGGCATTCACAGAGCGGTATGCAAATCTATTTCATTTTTTTTCTGTGATTGTAAGAAAGCAACTCTAGTTTCCATACGGGGCAGAGAGAGAAATACGGCCTAGAAAGAAAACAACCAAGTATGACAATGCAACTTTATCATGACTATTTGAAAAAAAAATTTTACATTCTAATTCAATAGCACTCATTGTCCTCCAATGAAATATCCTTTACTTCATTTCCAGGCTTCTTTCTAATGTTGAGTCTTCAGCTACCACCAGACAAGTAGTCGCCAAGTGTTCACAGTGTGTGTTCACAGTAATGTATAAACACAATGGAGGGAGACGGATGTGTTCATGAATCATCTGCCACCATGGTGTTAATTGGAACCTGCCAAACTGCAAAATAGACAATGCAGAGCCTAAACGCTCAATTGACTGTCTGGGTGACTGTCCATCTATCCCTCTCAAGAGTGTGTGTACAAGTGAGTATCCTGTGTGGTCTGACATGGAAATGTTGTTTTTTCGCATAACCCGATCCCCCCTGAGAGAGTGGTATTTTGTGTTTCTGTTAGTGTGTTTTTGTATTCGTGTCAGACCTAGGTTCTTTCACATACATTCAAGGTGAGTATTCATCCTAATAATTAGGTGGGTGATTACATCTGTCCTATTTCACACATATGTGTATTGGAAATGTAGTTCTCTTTGCATATCCCACTCCTCCTGATAGTGGGGTCACAGCCAGGAATCAGACATTATTGACAACAACCCTGGGGCAATTAGGGTTAAGTGCCTTGTTCAAGGATTTATTGACAGATCTTTCACCTAGTCAGCTAGAGGATTTGAAGCAGCAACCTTTCGGTTACTGGCCCAACGCTTTTAACCACTAGGCTACCTGCCGCCCACTCAGATACATTTTATTTTAATATTTTAATGTATAATTAACAAAAATAAAAACGCAACATGCAACATTCTTTTTTTTTTACTGAGGTCCAGTTCATGTGAGGAAATCAGTCAATTGAAATAAATAAATTAGGCCCTAATCTATGGATTTCACATGACTGGGAATACAGATATGCATCTGATGGTCACAGATAGATACCTTAAAAAAAAGTAAGTATCTGGTGTGACCACCATTTCCCTAATGCAGCGAGACACATCTCCTTCACATAGAGTTGATCAGGCTGTTGACTGTGGCCTGTGGAATGTTGTCCCACTACTCTTCAATGGCTGTGCGAAGTTGCTGGATATTGGCGGGAACTGGAACACGCTGTCGTACACGTCAATCCAGAGCATCCCAAACATGCTCAATGGGTGACATGTCTGGTGAGTATGCAGGCCATGGAAGGACTGGGACATTTTTAACTTCCAGGAATTGTGTACAGATCCTTGTGACATGGCGACATGAGGTGATGGTGATGGACGAATGGCACGACAATGGGCCTCAGGATCTCATCATGGTATCTCTGTGCATTCAAATTGCCATCGATAAAATGCAATTGTGTTCGTTGTCTGTAGCTTATGTCTGCCCATACCATAACCCCACCACCACCATGGGGTCTCTGTTCACAACGTTGACATCAGCAAACCGCGATACCATACACGTGGTCTGCGGTTGTGAGGCCGGTTGGACGTACTGCCAAATTCTCTAAAACAACGTTGGAGGCGGCTTATGGTAGAGAAATTAACATTTCATTATCTGACAACAGCTCTGGTGGACATTCCTGCAGTCAGCATGCCAATTGCAAGCGCTCTCAAAACTTGAGACATCTGTGGCATTGTGTTGAGCACAACGTTCACCTGTGTAATGATCCTGCTGTTTAATCAGCTTCTTGATATGCCACACCTGTCAGGTGGATGGATTATCTTGGCAAATGAGAAATGCTCACTAACAGGGATGTAAACAAATTGTGCACAGAATTTGAGATAAATAAGCTTTTTGTGCGAATGGAACATTTCTGGGATGTTTTATTTCAGCTGATGAACCATGAGAACAACACATTACATGTTGCGTGTATATTTTTGTTCAGTGTAATTGGAAATACACTTGGAAAGTATTTGAAAACTCAAACACACTGACTCAAATACACTGAATATAGTATTTGAAATACTGTCAAATACAATTTGGCAGGCTATTTGGGGTTTTACAAAATAACCATTTAAATACTCAAATAAAAATACTTTGTTTTGGGCTGTGTATTTGAAAATACTCAAACACAGAAAATGTATTTTAAATACCAGATACTCAAATATACATGTATTTGAACACAGGTCTGATTCATGTGTCTCCAGTCTACAGTGCGTGTACATGAATCTGGTGGTAATTACTATTTTCAGACACCAGATGGTGATGTTATTCCAATGAATTCCTGATCCAAATCCTGATCCAGATGCGACACTTCCTCTGTGATCCCGACTTGACAGTGCTATGCCCTGGCATAGCCTACATTGTGACTCTCATACAAACACACACACACGCACACAACACATGCGTGAGAGAGACAGGGGAAAGAGGAGAGAGAGAGAGAGAGAGAGAGAGAGAGAGAGAGACAGAGAGACAGAGAGAGAGAGAGAGAGAGAGAGAGGAGGGTTTATGATATAAATATAATGCATAAACATGGTTCATGGAACCTCCACTGCTCAGGTGCCTGATGTAGACTTGGTCAGAGTACAGTATTGGAAGCAGTGAGGAGAAAGATTTGTTTATTTGGCATTCATTTGTTTACTGACAGTGTTTCTACTCCAGATGAGGGAGGGGGTGTTTCTCTCTTTTCTCTCTCACACAAACGTACACACGTACAGACACACACACACACGTACACGTACACGTTATACGACCATTTCTCCTGTGTGGGAGACAGATAGAATATCGCCATGGTAACACGCCACGTAGCCAAGTCTCCCAACTCAGGTCTCACACCCCCTATACACAGTCCCCCCCTCTCTCTCTCTCTCTCTCTCTCTCTCTCTCTCTCTCTCTCTCTCTCTCTCTCTCTCCCTCTCCCTCTCTCTCTCTCTCTCTCTCTCTCCCTCTCTCCCTCTCTCCCTCTCTCCCTCTCTCCCTCTATCTCCCTCTCCCTCTCTGTGAGTCTGAGAGAGACGGGATGTGCTATGTAGGGGGATGGGCTCTTGTAGCAGACTAAACTGAACCTGATGTGTATAACCCTTCTCTCACAGATTCAGCCAATGAGTAAACCAATAGGTTGCATTTTTGGATTGCCCAGTGTCATTCCAGGTGCTCAAAGTAAATC
>NC_059208.1:64580674-64633174 GCF_020615455.1 Coregonus clupeaformis | reverse complement strand
AGGAGGAGAGTCAGACAGGCAGAGAGTCAGACAGGAGGAGAGTCAGACAGGAGGAGAGTCAGACAGGAGGAGAGTCAGACAGGCAGAGAGAGAGAAAAAGAGCGAGAGTTTATTTCTCATCTCTTTTGAAGATGAGAGGCAGGATGAGAAATATTAAAGTATTGAGTCAAAAAGAACAATCTACTTTACTTGCAAGAAAGAGACACTTCTCTTCCTCTATTACCTTCATCGGTGGCAGGTAGCTTAGTGGTTAAGAGCGTTGTGCCAGTAATCGAAAGGTCGCTGGTTCTAATCCCCGAGCCGACTAGGTGAAAAATCTGCCGATGTGCCCTTGAGCAAGGCACTTAACCCTAATTGCTCATGTAAGTCGCTCTGGATAAGAGTGTCTGCTAAATAATGTAAATCTCAATTCAATTCAAAGGGCTTTATTGTCATGGGAAACATACAGTTGAAGTCTGAAGTTTACATACACTTAGGTTGGAGTCATTAAAACTTGTTTTTCAACCACTCCACAAATTTCTTGTTAACAAACTATAGTTTTGGCAGGTCGGTTAGGACATCTACTTTGTGCATGACACAAGTAATTTTTCCAACAATTGTATACAGACAGATTATTTCACTTATAATTCACTGTATCACAATTCCAATGGGTCAGAAGCTTACATACACTAAGTTGACGGTGTCTTTAAATAGCTTGGAACATTCCAGAAAATTATGTCATGGCTTTAGAAGCTTCTGATAGGCTAATTGACATCATTTGAGTCAATTGGAGGTGTACCTGTGGATGTATTTCAAGGCCTACCTTCAAACTCAGTGCCTCTTTGCTTGACATCATGGGAAAATCTAAAGTAATCAGCATAGACCTCCACAAATCTGGTTCATCCTTGGGAGCAATTTCCAAACGCCTGAAGGTGCCACGTTCATCTGTACAAACAATAGTATGCAAGTATAAACACCATGGGACCACGCAGCCGTCATACCGCTCAGGAAGGAGACGTGTTCTGTCTCCTAGAGATTAACGTACTTTGCTGCGGAAAGTGCAAATCAATCCCAAAACAACAGCAAAGGACCTTGTGAAGATGCTGGAGGAAACAGGTACAGAAGTATCTATATCCACAGTAAAACGAGTCCTATATTGACATAACCTGAAAGGCTGCTCAGCAAGGAAGAAGCCACTGCTCCAAAACCACCATAAAAAAGCCAGACTACGGTTTGCAACTGCACATGTGGACAAAGATCGTACTTTTTGGAGAAATGTCCTCTGGTCTGATGAAACAAAAATAGAACTGTTTGGCCATAATGACCATCGTTATGTTTGGAAGAAAAAGGGTCTTCCAAATGGGTCTTCCAAATGGACAATAACCCCAAGCATACTTCCAAAGTTGCAAAATGGCTTAAGGACAACAAGGTCAAGGTATTGGAGTGGCCATCACAAAGCCGGAGGGTATATTCAGGAGGAATGGGACAAAATTCACCCAACTTATTGTGAGAAGCTTGTGGAAGGCTACCCGACACGTTTGACCCAAGTTAAACAATTTAAAGGCAATGCTACCAAATACTTATTGAGTGTATGTAAACTTCTGACCCAATGGGAATTTGATGAAATAAATAAAAGCTGAAAGAAATCATTTTCTCTACTATTATTCTGACATTTCACATTCTTAAAATAAAGTGTTGATCCTAACTGACCTAAGACAGGGAATTTTTACTAGGATTAAATGTCAAGAATTGTGAAAAACTGAGATAAAATGTATGGTGTATGTAAACTTCCGACTTCAACTGTATGTTTACATTGCCAAAGAAAGTGAAATAGATAATAAACAAAAGTGAAATAAACAATAAATATTAACAGTAAACATTACACTCACAAAAGTTCCAAAAGAATAAAGACATTTCAAATGTCATATTATGGTTATATACAGTGAAAGTACAAATGGGAATATAAATCAACATAAATATGGATTGTATTTACAATGGTGTTTGTTCTTCACTGGTTGCTTTTTTCTTGTGGCAACAGGTCACAAATATTGCTGCTGTGATGGCACACCGTGGTATTTCACCCAGTAGATAAGGGAGTTAATCAAAAAATTGGAATAGTTTTTTCCAAATCCTTTTTTTTTTTTTTTTTTTTTTCTTTGTTACTTTTCAACCCCGCCATCCTTTCCCTACTTGGAGTAAATTAGTGAACAACAATGCCCAGGCCTCTACTTCCGGCCTATACTTACTATCTACACCTTATGGACACAGTTCATTTTACAATAACTCTATTATATATATATATATATATATATATATTATTTTTTACTTTTTTTGCTCCTGAAATACTTCTACTCTCAACCTCTCCGATCATTTTCATGATGTCCATCCGGTTTGCTTCTATATGCCATATCTTTCTAACTGTGCTCTTTTCCAAAAGCTCCCAACATACAACCTATATACTTATTATGGACACAGTATGCTTACATTATTAGTTATCTTGTTATTATTTATTGTTATTTGTTATTAGTCCCATCCTTCAGCTCTATTCAATACCTCCCATCTATCTCTTAACACCATCCATATAGGATTTCTATTTGCCATATATATTTCAACCGTACTGTGTTTTACAAAAGTTCTAAACCTTTCTAATCTCATTGCTTCTACAGATTGTGAATTAAAAATAAACATTTTTGCTAAAAGTATTATTATATTATTGATCGATTGACTATGACTTTTCAGATCACCCAGTAATGCTATCTGCAAGGTTAGCTCCAGGTAAATATTGCAATCCTTTAGCCATTCCTGGACCTGTGTCCAAAAACAAGCGACAAATGGACAGAACCAAAACAAATGATCTAATGATTCTGTCTCTTCGCAGCAAAATCTGCAGAGCTGGGAAGATTGTATCCCCCATATAAATAACATTCTATTGGTAGCAAGAATTTTATATAATAATTTAAATTGAAAGATTCTAATTTTTGAATCCGGTGTCGTTTTGCATGTCAGTTCATAAACACTATGCCATGGGATCGGTACGTCAAAAATCTCTTCCCAACTATTTTGCAATCTATATGGGACGGCTGTCAATCCTTTGGTCCTTAAGTGAAACTGATATACTTTTTTATTTATCACAGTTTTCCTTAACCAATTATGTTCTTTAATGCAAGGCCGACAGACAAGTTCCTTACTTTCTCCCCCTTCCACTTTCCTCTTCCACTTTTGCGGTAAGGCTGCAATTATTTGGTTGTAATTTTGGGTAGAGCAGACATTTCCATATGTTTTTGTTAGCTGCATGTGCGACATAACTCCACCAGTCCTACCGATGATATCATTTACGAAGATTATACCTTTTTTAAACATTCTCTCAAAAAATAAAGATTTTTTGTCAATTAGTATATTTGAATTTAACCACAATATTTGTTGCATTATTTGTTCTGTCGTTTCTGGAGGATTAAATTGAAATTGCAACCAACTTTCTATGGCTTGTTTTAGAAATAGTGATGTTTGGGAGATTATTTCTTTTTCAAATAACTGCAAATGAGTTGTTGTAATCTGAATAAAGGGAAAAAGGCCTTTCTTGAACATTGGGTGAGACAATCTTACTAATTTGCTTGAGAATCAGTTTGGATTTAAGTATAACTTTTGTATGACTGAAGCTTTTAGTGATAGGTCTAATGCTTTAATATTTAATCATTTCTGTCCTCCGAATTCATATTCATTATATAAATATGCCCTTTTAATTTTGTCTGGCTTGCCGTTCCAAATAAAATTGAATATTTTTTTCTCATATAATTTAAAAAACTGTTCTCTAGGCGTAGGCAAGACCATAAGCAAATAGGTAAACTGGGATAATACTAAAGAGTTAATCAGGGTGATTTTTCCACAAATTGACAGGTATTTTCCTTTCCATGGTAGTAAGATCTTATCTATTTTTGCTAACTTTCTATTAATATTTATTGGAGTGAGATCATTTATTTCCTTTGGGATATGTATTCCGAGTATATCCACATCACCATCAGACCATTTTATTGGTAAACTACATGGTAATGTAAAAATTGTATTTTTTAGTGATCCAATACGTAATATCGTACATTTGTCATAATTTGGTTGTAATCCAAAAAGGTTAGAAAATGTATCTAGATCCTCTATGAGGCTGTGGAGGGATTATAGTTGTGGATTTAAAAGAAAACATGAATCATCAGCGTACAATGACACCTTTGTTTTTAAGCCCTGGATTTCTAATCCTCTGATATTATTATTGGATCTGATTTTAATAGCTAACATCTTGATGGCCACAATAAATAGATATGCCGATAGTGGACAACCTTGTTTCACTCCTCTTGACAGTTTAAAACTTTCTGAGAAATAGCCATTATTTACTATTTTACACCTAGGGTAACTATACATGATTTTGACCCATTTTATAAGAGATTCTCCAAAATTGAAATGCTCCAGGCATTTATATATAAACCCCAGTCGAACTTTATCAAATGCCTTTTCGAAGTCTGCTATGAATAGCAGGCCTGGTTTCCCACATTTTCCATAGTGTTCTATTGTTTCCAATACTTGCCTTATATTATCTCCAATGTATCTTCCATGTAAAAAACCTGTCTGATTAGAATGAATAATATCCAACAATACCTTTTTAATTCTATGCGCTATACATTTTGCTAGAATTTTTGCATCACAACACTGAAGTATAAGGGGGCTCCAATTTTGTAAATGGACTGGATCTTTATATTTTCCACTTGTATCCTGTTTCAGTAATAATGAGATCAGACCTTCTTCTTGAGTGTCTGATAATCTACCATTTACATAGGAGTGGTTAAAACATGCTAATAACGGTCCTCTTAGTATATCAAAAAAGGTTTGGTATACCTCGACTGGTATGCCATCCAACCCTGGAGTTTTCCCAGACTTAAAGTCTTTAATTGCATCCAGAAGTTCCTCCTCTGTAATTTCACCTTCACATGAGTCTTTCTGTGTCGCTGTTAATTTTACATTATCAATAGAAAAAAAATCTCTACAATTAGCTTCAGTTAGAGGAGATGGAGGCGACTGAAAAGAAAACAAATGCTTAAAGTACTTTGTTTCTTCCTACAAAATATCATTTGGTGAATTATGGGTGACTCCGTCAATTGTAACCAGTTTCATTAAGTTCTTTTTGGTAGCATTCCTATGTTGAAGATTAAAAAATAATTTTGTGCATTTTTCCCCATATTCCATCCAGTTTGCTTTATTTTTATAATATATTACACTTGATCTTTCTTGAATAAGTTTCTCAATTTCTTTTTGTTTTTCCTCTAATTTATTCTGAGCCTCTATGTTACAGTTTTTATTGCCATCTATCTGTTCTGTTAGACTTTCTATTTCCTTTGTTAGTATAAACTCTTTTGACCTAAATTGCTTTTGTTTTCGAGATGAGTACTGAATTGCATGGCCTCTAAAGGCACATTTAAAGGTGTCCCATACAATATGGGGATTTGCTGTGCCTATGTTATGTTGGAAAAAGTCAGATATAAATTCCTTTGTTCTAATTATAAATAAATTATCATCCAATAGGCGTTGATAAAATTTCCAATATCCTTGCCCACGTTGAAATTCAGTAAGAGTAATGTATATGCCTATTATATGATGGTCCGACCGCATTCTGTCCCCTATCAACACTTTTTTTTATACTTTTGGTGCCAACGAGAATGACATAAGAAAGAAGTCAAGACGACTCGCTTGATTAAGTCTCCGCCATGTATATCTCACTAGATCAGGATATTTAAGCCTCCATATATCTACTAGTTCTAATGTATCCATGACGTTCACGATTTCCTTAAGAGCATGTGGGTGATTGTTTGTGGTGTGATTTCCTTTACGGTCCATTGAGCTTTTTAAAACAGTATTATAATCACCCACCATAATAATATTGTCTTGAATTGCTTGCAGGGTTGATCATTTATTATATACAGTGGGGAGAACAAGTATTTGATTCATTGCCGATTTTGCAGGTTTTCATACTTACAAAGCATGTAGAGGTCTGTAATTTTTATCATAGGTACACTTCAACTGTAAGAGACGGAATCTAAAACAAAAATCCAGAAAATCACATTGTATGATTTTTAAGTAATTAATTTGCATTTTATTGCATGACATAAGTATTTGATCACCTACCAACCAGTAAGAATTCCGGCTCTCACAGACCTGTTAGTTTTTCTTTAAGAAGCCCTCCTGTTCTCCACTCATTACCTGTATTAACTGCACCTATTTGAACTCGTTACCTGTATAAAAGACACCTGTCCACACACTCAATCAAACAGACTCCAACCTCTCCACAATGGCCAAGACCAGAGAGCTGTGTAAGGACATCAGGGATAAAATTATAGACCTGCACAAGGTTGGGATGGACTACAGGACAATAGGCATGCAGCTTGGTGAGAAGGCAACAACTGTTGGCGCAATTATTAGAAAATGGAAGAAGTTCAAAATGACGGTCAATCACCCTTGGTCTGGGGCTCCATGCAAGATCTCACCTCGTGGGGCATCAATGATCATGAGGAAGGTGAGGGATCAGCCCAGAACTACACGGCAGGACCTGGTCAATGACCTGAAGAGAGCTGGGACCACAGTCTCAAAGAAAACCATTAGTAACACACTACGCCGTCATGGATTAAAACCTGCAGCGCACGCAAGGTCCCCCTGCTCAAGCCAGCACATGTCTAGGCCCGTCTGAAGTTTGCCATTGACCATCTGGATGATCCAGAGGAGGAATGGGAGAAGGTCATGTGGTCTGATGAGACAAAAATAGAGCTTTTTGGTCTAAACTCCACTCGCCGTGTTTGGAGGAAGAAGAAGGATGAGTACAACCCCAAGAACACCATCACAACCGTGAAGCATGGAGGTGGAAACATCATTCTTTGGGGATGCTTTTCTGCAAAGGGGACAGGACGACTGCACCGTATTGAGGGGAGGATGGATGGGGCCGTGTATCGCGAGATCTTGGCCAACAACCTCCTTCCCTCAGTAAGAGCATTGAAGATGGGTCGTGGATGGGTCTTCCAGCAAACACACAGCCAGGGCAACTAAGGAGTGGCTCCGTAAGAAGCATCTCAAGGTCCTGGAGTGGCCTAGCCAGTCTCCAGACCTGAACCCAATAGAAAATATTTGGAGGGAGCTGAATGTCCGTATTGCCCAGCGAAAGCCCCGAAACCTGAAGGATCTGGAGAAGGTCTGTATGGAGGAGTGGGCCAAAATCCCTGCTGCAGTGTGTGCAAACCTGGTCAAGACCTACAGGAAACGTATGATCTCTGTAATTGCAAACAAAGGTTTCTGTACCAAATATTAAGTTCTGCTTTTCTGATGTATCAAATACTTATGTCATGCAATAAAATGCAAATTAATTACTTAAAAATCATACAATGTGATTTTACAATATTTACATGGCTCAAAGAGAAGGAATATAATATATTTGTTTTAGATTCCGTCTCTCACAGTTGAAGTGTACCTATGATAAAAATTACAGACCTCTACATGCTTTGAAAGTAGGAAAACTTGTTCTCCCCACTGTATATTGTCAAAGAATTGAGGATCATCATTATTTGGTCCGTAAAGGTTAATGAGCCATATCTGTTTATGGTCCAATAACATATTTAAAATAATCCATCTACCTTGCGTATCTATTTGGACAATTTGCACATTCGGATCGAAATTACTATTAATTAATATCATCACCCCTTTTGAATTTCTTTGCCCATGGGAGAAGTATATTTCCCCCCATTCTTTTTTTTTTTTTTTTTTTTGTCATTTAGCAGACGCTCTTATCCAGAGCGACTTACAGTTAGTGAATACATATATATATATATATATATATATATATATATATATATATATATATATATATATATTTTTATACTGCCCCCTAGGAAACGAACACAGGACCAACCACAACAACCATCCGCCAAAACAACAACCTCCCGTGGGTCTGTACAATCTGGGGGAAATATGTGTCTCAAATATGGTCATACATTTGGCAGGAGGTTAGGAAGTGCAGCTCAGTTTCCACCTCATTTTGTGGGCAGTGTGCACATAGCCTGTCTTCTCTTGAGAGCCAGGTCTGTATACAGTGACCTCTCTCAATAGCAAGGCTATGCTTACTGAGTCTGTACATAGTCAAAGCTTTCTTTAAGTTTGGGTCAGTCACAGTGGTCAGGTATTCTGTCACTGTGTACTCTCTGATTAGGGTCAAATAGCATTACAGTTTGCTCTGTCTTTCCAATGTGTCAAGTAATTATATTTTTGTTTTCTCATGATTTGGTTGGGTCTGATTGTGTATCTCTCTCTCCATGTGATGGTAAACAATGAGCAAGATAATGTAAAAGAGAGAGAGGAAAAAAGAGAGGGGAGAGGGAGGAGACAGAAATAAGATATATATATATATAGATTGAGAGAGGGAAAGAGAGAGAGATTGAGAGAACGAGAGAGAGAGAGAGAGAGAGAGAGAGAGAGAGAGAGAGAGAGAGAGAGAGAGAGAGAGAGAGAGAGAGAGAGAGAGAGAGAGAGAGAGAGAGAGAGAGAGAGAGAGAGAGAGAGAGAGAGAGAGAGAGAGAGAGAGAGAGAGAGAGAGAGAGAGAGAGAGAGAGAGAGAGAGAGAGAGAGAGAGAGAGAGAAATTAGAGAGAGAGAGAGAGAGAGAGAAAGAGAGAGAGAGAGAAAGAGAGAGAGATGCAATGTGTTAGAGATAGAGCATGACAGGAAAAGAGCGTCGGGTCTGGTTCTCCGCTCCAGCGAGTGATGAAGCCTTGTTGTCATGGCAGCAACGTCTCTCTAGTCTCCGTGGGAACGGGACTGAATCCTGTTGCAGCTCGACTTTGCAACGGGGCGAGAGAGGGAGAGAGAGAGATATATATAGAGAGAGAGAGATAGAGAGAGAGAGAGAGAGAGAGAGAGAGAGAGAGAGAGAGAAAAAAGGAGAAGTAAAACAGTAACAGAACGTAAGTTTATCCACGGGCCCTAGAGCTGACCTCTCTCTCTCTCTCTCTCTCTCTCTCTCTCTCTCTCTCTCTCTCTTTCTCTCTCTCTCTCTCTCTCTCTCTCTCTCTCTCTCTCTCTCTCTCTCTCTCTCTCTCTCTCTCTCTCTCTCTCACTCTTTCTTTCTTTCTCTCTCTCTATCTCTCTCTCTCTCTCTCTCTCTCTCTCTCTCTCTCTCTCTCTCTCTCTCTCTCTCTCTCTCTCTCTCCTCTCAATTCAATTCAATTCAATTCAATTTAAGGGCTTTATTGGCATGGGAAACGTGTGTTAACATTGCCAAAGCAAGTGAAGTAGATAGTACACAAAAGTGAAATAAACAATAAATATTAACACTAAACATTACACTCAGAAGTTTCAAAAGAATAAAGACATTTCAAATGTCATAGTATGTATATATACAGTGTTGTAACAATGTGCAAATAGTTAAAGTACAAATGGGAAAATAAATAAACATAAATATGGGTTGTATTTACAATGGTGTTTGTTCTTCACTGGTTGCCCTTTTCTTGTGGCAACAGGTCACAAATCTTGCAGCTGTGATGGCACACTGTGGTTTTTCACCCAGTAGATAAGGGAGTTTATCAAAATTGGGTTTGTTTTCGAATTCTTTGTGGATCGCTGTAATCTGAGGGAAATATGTGTCTCTAATATGGTCATACATTTGGCAGGAGGTTAGGAAGTGCAGCTCAGTTTCCACCTCATTTTGTGGGCAGTGTGCACATAGCCTGTCTTCTCTTGAGAGCCAGGTCTGCCTACGGCGGCCTTTCTCAATAGCAAGGCTATGCTCACTGAGTCTGTACATAGTCAAAGCTTTCCTTAAGTTTGGGTCAGTCACAGTGGTCAGTTATTCTGCCACTGTGTACTCTCTGTTTAGGGCCAAATATCATTCTAGTTTGCTCTGTTTTTTTGTTTGTTCTTTCCAATGTGTCAAGTAATTCTCTTTTTGTTTTCTCATGATTTGGTTGGGTCTAGTTGTGTTGTTGTTGTTGTTGTTGTCCTGGGGCTGTGTGGGGTCTGTTTGTGTTTGTGAACAGAGCCCCAGGACAAGCTTACTTAGGGGACTCTTCTCTAAGTTCATCTCTCCGTAGGTGATGGCTTTGTTATGGAAGGTTTGGGAATCGCTTCCTTTTAAGTGGTTATAGAATTTAACGGCTCTTTTCTGGATTTTGATAATTAGCGGATATTGGCCTAATTCTGCTCTGCATGCATTATTTGGTGTTTTACGTTGTACACGGAGGATGATTTTGCAGAATTCTGCATGCAGAGTCTCAATTTGGTGTTTGTCCCATTTTGTGAATTCTTGGTTGGTGAGCGGACCCCAGACCTCAGAACCATAAAGGGCAATGGGTTCTATAACTGATTCAAGTATTTTTAGCCAGATCCTAATTGGTATGTCAAATTTTATGTTCCTTTTGATGGCATAGAAGGCCCTTCTTGCCTTGTCTCTCAGATCGTTCACAGCTTTGTGGAAGTTACCTGTGGTGCTGATGTTTAGGCCGAGGTATGTATAGTTTATTGTGTGCTCTAGGGCAACGGTGTCTAGATGGAATTTGTATTTGTGGTCCTGGCAACTGGACCTTTTTTGGAACACCATTATTTTTGTCTTACTGAGATTTACTGTCAGGGCCCAGGTCTGACAGAATCTGTGCAGAAGATCTAGGTGCTGCTGTAGGCCCTCCTTGGTTGGTGACAGAAGCACCAGATCATCAGCAAACAGAAGACATTTGACTTCAGATTCTAGTAGGGTGAGGCCGGGTGCTGCAGACTGTTCTAGTGCCCTCGCCAATTCGTTGATATATATGTTGAAGAGGATGGGGCTTAAACTACATCCCTGTCTCACCCCACGGCCCTGTGGAAAGAAATGTGTGTGTTTTTTGCCAATTTTAACCACACACTTGTTGTTTGTGTACATGGATTTTATAATGTCGTATGTTTTTCCCCCCAACCCCACTTTCCATCAATTTGTATAGCAGACCCTCATGCCAAATTGAGTCAAAAGCTTTTTGAAATCAACAAAGCATGAGAAGACTTTGCCTTTGTTTTGGTTTGTTTGTTTGTCAATTAGGGTGTGCAGGGTGAATACGTGGTCTGTCGTGACGGTAATTTGGTAAAAAGCCAATTTGACATTTGCTCAGTACATTGTTTTCACTGAGGAAATGAACTAGTCTGCTGTTAATGATAATGCAGAGGATTTTCCCAAGGTTGCTGTTGACGCATATCCCACGGTAGTTATTGGGGTCAAATTTGTCTCCACTTTTGTGGATTGGGGTGATCAGTCCTTGGTTCCAAATATTGGGGAAGATGCCAGAGCCAAGGATGATGTTAAAGAGTTTAAGTATAGCTAATTGAAATTTGTGGTCTGTATATTTTATCATTTCATTGAGGATACCATCCACACCACAGGACTTTTTGGGTTGGAGGGTTTGTATTTTGTCGTGTAGTTCATTCAATGTAATTGGAGAATCCAGTGGGTTCTGGTAGTCTTTAATAGTTGATTCTATGATTTGCATTTGATCATGTATATCTTTTTGCTGTTTGTTCTCTGTTATAGGGCCAAAAATATTGGAGAAGTGGTTTACCCATACATCTCCGTTTTGGATAGATAGCTCTTCGTGTTGTTGTTTGTTTAGTGTTTTCCAATTTTCCCAGAAGTGATTAGAGTCTATGGATTCTTCAATTACATTGAGCTGATTTCTGACATGCTGTTCCTTCTTTTTCCGTAGTGTATTTCTGTATTGTTTTAGTGATTCACCATTCTCTCTCTCTCTCTCTCTCTCTCTCTCTCTCTCTCTCTCTCTCTCTCTCTCTCTCTCTCTCTCTCTCTCTCTCAATTCAATTCAATTTCAATTTAAGGGCTTTATTGGCATGGGAAACGTGTGTTAACATTGCCAAGCAATTTCTCTCTCTCTCTGTCTCCCTCTCTCCATCTCTCTTTGCTTGTCGATATATACTTTCTTCTCTTCCTTCATAATTTCCTTAATTCTCTTTTTATTTGTATCTGTATGTGTGTACATTTCAGTGTGCATTATTACTGATTGTCTATCAGCCCAAATAACACATAATCTGTTTTATAGAGAGACTATTGTTCTCATCAGAAACTAACAATGCACCACTGTGTGAGTGTCCATGTGTGTGTCCATGTGTGTGTCCCTGGTGTCTGTGGTGTCTGTCTGTCATGTCAGACCAGTGTTATCTGGACAACAGCCCAGATGACCAGGAGGGATCACACACACACATATACACACTCTCTCTCTCCTCTCTCTCTCTCTCTCTCTCTGTCACATTTCTCTCGCTCTCTCTCACTCCCTCTTCCCTGCCTCTGGGTGTCTCCACAGCCACCCCCTTGTACACAGATTAACCCCAGATTAAAACATTGAGAGAGAGAGGGGGGATATATACAGTGAGGGAAAAAAGTATTTGATCCCCTGCTGATTTTGTACGTTTGCCCACTGACAAAGAAATGATCAGTCTATAATTTTAATGGTAGGTTTATTTGAACAGTGTGAGACAGAACAACAAAGAAATCCAGAAAAACGCATGTAAAAAATGTTATGAATTGATTTGCATTTTAATGAGGGAAATAAGTATTTGACCCCCTCTGCAAAACATGACTTAGTACTTAGTGGCAAAAACCTTGTTGGCAATCACAGAGGTCAGACGTTTCTTGTAGTTGGCCACCAGGTTTGCACACATTTCAGGAGGGATTTTGTCCCACTCCTCTTTGCAGATCTTCTCCAAGTCATTAAGGTTTCGAGGCTGACGTTTGGCAACACGAACATTCAGCTCCCTCCACAGATTTTCTATGGGATTAAGGTCTGGAGACTGGCTAGGCCATTCCAGGACCTTAATGTGCTTCTTCTTGAGCCACTCCTTTGTTGCCTTGGCCATGTGTTTTGGGTCATTGTCATGCTGGAATACCCATCCACGACCCATTTTCAATGCCCTGGCTGAGGGAAGGAGGTTCTCACCCAATATTTGACGGTCCATCGTCCCTTTGATGCGGTGAAGTTGTCCTGTCCCCTTAGCAGAAAAACACCCCCAAAGCATAATGTTTCCACCTCCATGTTTGACGGTGGGGATGGTGTTCTTGGGGTCATAGGCAGCATTCCTCCTCCACCAAACACGGCGAGTTGAGTTGATGCCAAAGAGTTCATTTTTGGTCTAATCTGACCACAACACTTTCACCCAGTTCTCCTCTGAATCATTCAGATGTTCATTGGCAAACTTCAGACGGGCATATATATGTGCTTTCTTGAGCAGGGGGACCTTGCGGGCGCTGCAGGATTTCAGTCCTTCACGGCGTAGTATGTTACCAATTGTTTTCTTGGTGACTATGGTCCCAGCTGCCTTGAGATCATTGACAAGATCCTCCCGTGTAGTTCTAGGCTGATTCCTAACCATTCTCATGATCATTGCAACTCCACAAGGTGAGATCTTGCATGGAGCCCCAGGCCGAGGGAGATTGACAGGTCTTTTGTGTTTCTTCCATTTGCGAATAATCGCACCAACTGTTGTCACCTTCTCACCAAGCTCAAATTTGCTTTGTTAAAATCCCCAGCTACAATTAATGCGGCTTCAGGATATGTGGTTTCCAGTTTGCATAAAATCCAGTGTAGTTCTTTGAGGGCCGTCGTGGTATCGGCTTGAGGGGGAATATACACGGCTGTGACTATGATCGAAGAGAATTCTCTTGGGAGGAAATACGGTCGGCATTTGATTGTGAGGTATTCTAGGTCGAGTGAACAAAAGCACTTGAGTTTCTGTATGTTATCACAATCACACCTTGATTAGTTTATCATGAAACATACACCCCCGCCTTTCTTCTTCCCAGAGAGTTCTTTATTCCTGTCTGTGCGATGTACTGAGATGTACTGAGATATTGACCTCTTTAATGATTACCACAAAAGAGCAAATGTGTTTAATAGAAAATATGGCATCAAGTACAGTGCCTTGCAAAAGTATTCATCCCCCTTAATGTTTTTCCTATTTTGTTGCATTACAACCTGTAATTTAAATTGATTTTTATTTGGATTTCACGTAATGGACATACACAAAATAGTCCAAGAGCGGGCCACCCACCAAAACTCACGGACCAGGCAAGGAGGGCATTAATCAGAGGCAACAAAGAGAACAAAGATAACCCATGAAGGAGCTGCAAAGCTCCACAGCGGAGATTGGAGTATCTGTCCATAGGACCACTTTAAGCCCTACACTCCACAGAGCTGGAAGAGTGGCCAGAAAAAAGCCATTGCTTAAAGAAAAAAATAAGCAAACACGTTTGGTGTTCGCCAAAAGGCATGTGGGAGACTCCCCAAACATGTGGAAGAAGGTACTCTGGTCAGAGACTAAAATTGAAGGAAAACGCTATGTCAAGGAAAATGTCTGGTGTAAACCCAACACCTCTCATCACCCCGAGAACACCATCCCCACAGTAAAGCATGGTGGTGGCAGCATCATGCTGTGGGGATGTTTTTCATCGGCAGGGACTGGGAGACTAGTCAGAATTGAAGGAATGATGGATGGCGCTAAATACAGGGAAATTCTTGAGGGAAACCTGTTTCACTCTTCCAGAGATTTGAGACTAGGACAGAGGTTCACCTTCCAGCAGGACAATGACCCTAAGCATACTGCTTAAGCAACCCTTGAGTGGTTTAAGGGGAAACATTTAAATGTCTTGGAATGGCCTAGTCAAAGCCCAGACCTCAATCCAATTGAGAATCTGTTGTATGACTTAAAGATTGCTGTACACCAGCGGAACCTTTCCTGAGGATGGCTCACCCCTCACAGTTCTGGGGGACTTCAACCTCCCTACGTCTACCTTTGACTAATTTCTCTCTGCCTCATTCTTTCCACTCCTCTCCTCTTTTGACCTCACCCTCTCACCATCCCCCCCCTACTCACAAGGCAGGCTTGACCTCATCTTTACTAGATGCTGTTCTTCTACTAATCTCACTGCAACTCCCCTCCATGTCTCCGACCACTACTTTGTATCCTTTTCTCTCTCGCTCTCCTCCAACACTACTCACTCTGCCCCTACTCAGATGGTAATGCGCCGTCGCAACCTTCGCTCTCTCTCTCCCGTTCTCTCTCCTCTTCCATCCTATCATCTCTTCCCTCTGCTCAATCCTTCTCCCTCCAATCTCCTGATTCTGCCTCCTCAACCCTCCTCTCCTCCCTTTCTGCATCCTTTGACTCTCTATGTCCCCTATCCTCCCGGCCGGCTCGGTCCTCCCCTCCAGCTCCGTGGCTTGATGACTCATTGCGAGCTCACAGAACAGGGCTCTGGGCAGCCGAGCGGAAATGGAGGAAAACTAGACTCCCTGCGGACCTGGCATCTTTTCACTCCCTCCTCTCTACATTTTCTTCATCTGTTTCTGCTGCTAAGACCACTCTAAATTCTAAGCATCTGCCTCTAACCCTAGGAAGCTCTTTGCCACCTTCTCCTCCCTGCTGAATCCTCCTCCCCCTCCCCCCTCCTCCCTCTCTGTGGATGACTTCGTCAACCATTTTGAAAAGAAGGTTGACGACATCCGATCCTCGTTTGTTAAGTCAAATGACACTGCTGGTCCTGCTCACACTGCCCTACCCTATGCTTTGACTTCTTTCTCCCCTCTCTCTCCAGATAAAATCTTGCGACTTATGACGGCCGGCCGCCCAACAACCTGCCCGCTTGACCCTATCCCCTCCTCTCTTCTCCAGACCATCTCCGGTGACCTTCTCCCTTAACTCATCCTTGACTGCTGGCTATGTCCCTTCCGTCTTCAAGAGAGCGAGAGTTGCACCCCTTCTCAAAAAACCAACACTCGATCCCTCTGATGTCAACAACTATAGACAAGCATCCCTTCTTTCTTTTCTCTCCAAAACTATTGAGCGTGCCGTCTTTAGCTAACTCTCTTGCTATCTTTCTCAGAATGACCTTCTTGATCCAAACCAGTCAGGTTTCAAGACTGGTCATTCAACTGAGACTGCTCTTCTCTGTGTCACGGAGGCTCTCCGCACTGCTAAAGCTAACTCTCTCTCCTCTGCTCTTGTCCTTCTAGACCTGTCTGCTGCCTTTGATACTGTGAACCATCAGATCCTCCTCTCCACCCTCTCCAAGCTGGGCATCTTCGGTGCGGCTCACTCTTGGATTGCGTCCTACCTGACCGGTCGCTCCTACCAAGTGGCGTGGCGAGAAGCTGTCTCCGCACCACGTGCTCTCACCACTGGTGTCCCCCAGGGCTCAGTTTTAGACCCTCTCCTATTCTCGCTATACACCAAGTCACTTGGCTCTGTCATATCCTCACATGGCCTCTCCTATCATTGCTACGCAGACGACACACAACTAATCTTCTCCTTTCCCCCTTCTGATAACCAGGTGTTGAATCACATCTCTGCATGTCTGGCAGACATATCAGTATGGATGACGGATCACCACCTCAAGCTGAACCTTGGCAAGACGGAGCTGCTCTTCCTCCCGGGGAAGGACTGCCCGTTCCATGATCTCGCCATCACGGTTGACAACTCCGTTGTGTCCTCCTCCCAGAGTGCGAAGAGCCTTGGCGTGACCCTGGACAACACCCTGTCGCTCTCCGCTAACATCAAGGCGGTGACCCGATCCTGTAGGTTCATGCTCTACAACATTCGGAGAGTACGACCCTGCCTTACACAGGAAGCGGTACAGGTCCTAATCCAGGCACTTGTCATCTCCCGTCTGGATTACTGCAACTCGCTGTTGGCTGGGCTCCCTGCCTGTGCCATTAAACCCCTACAACTCATCCAGAATGCCGCAGCCCATCTGGTGTTCAACCTTCCCAAGTTCTCTCACGTCACCCCGCTCCTCCGCACACTCCACTGGCTTCCAGTTGAAGCTCGCATCTGCTACAAGACCATGGTGCTTGCCTATGGAGCTGTGAGGGGAACCGCACCTCCGTACCATCAGGCTCTGATCAGTCCCTACACCCAAACGAGGGCATTGCGTTCATCCACCTCTGGCCTGCTGGCTCCCATACCTCTGGGGAAGCACAGTTCCCGCTCAGCCCAGTCAAAACTGTTCGCTGCTCTGGCACCCCAATTGTGGAACAAGCTCCCTCACGACGCCAGGACAGCGGAGTCACTCACCACCTTCCAGAGACATTTGAAACTCCACCTCTTTAAGGAATACCTGGGATAGGATAAAGTAATCCTTCTACCCCCCAAAGAAAAAAGAACATTGTAAAGTGGTTATCCCACTGGCTATAAGGTGAATGCACCAATTTGTAAGTCGCTCTGGATAAGAGCGTCTGCTAAATGACGTAAATGTAAATGTAAACTTGAAGGAGCTGGAGCAGTTTTGCCTTGAATTTTGGGCAAAAATCCCAGTGGCTAGATGTGCCAAGCTTATAGAGACATACCCCAAGAGACTTTCAGCTGTAAATGCTGCAAAAGGTGGCTCTACAAAGTATTGACTTTGGGGGGGTGAATAGTTATGCACGCTCAAGTTTTCCGTTTTTTTGTCTTATTTTTTTATTGTTTCACAAAAAAAAATATTTTGCATCTTCAAAGTGGTAGGCATGTTGTGTAAATCAAAAGATAGAAACCCCCAAAATTCCATTTTAATTCCAGGTTGTAAGGCAACAAAATAAGAAAAATGCCAAGGGGGGTGAATACTTTCTGTATGTATGCGGTCTCCTTTCAGTATATTTTTTGTATTTTATTAAGATCCCCATTAGCTGTTGCGAAAGCAGCAGTTACTCTTCCTTGGGTCCACACAAAACATGGAAACATGACATAATACAGAACATGCCTATGTTCAATCAGTGTCATGGACAGATCTAGAGACAGATGGCACCCTATTCCCTACTTAGTGCACTACTTTTGACCAGAGCTCTATGGGCCCTGGTAAAAAGTAGTGTACTATTTATAGGGAATAGGGTGCCATTTGAAACACAGACCATCAGCCACAACCAGGGACTCATAATAGTTCACCAACACTCACCTCATCTTGACAGTGAGAAATATGACATTTTAGTGTGGAGGAAACAAGTGAGTGTTTGACAATAAATGCATGAATGGCACAATAAATCATTATAATATGAAGCAATTGGTGATGTCATTGTGGCTTTAGTCAGACAATGATTTGCTATGAGGTTGACAATGAATGACCGACGTGACAAAATATAACTATTGCTCTAAAGAAATGATCATATATCACTGTGGCTATATTAATTGATGAGCTATGGGGTTCTGGGGACTGGCTCAAATCTACTGTTCCCATGTAGTTTGTGGGTGACTCTCTACTGTCCCCCTCACTCTCTCTCTCCTCTCCTCTCTCTCTCTCTCTCTCTCTCTCTCTCTCTCTCTCTCTCTCTCTCTCTCTCTCTCTCTCTCTCTCTCTCTCTTTCCCTCCCTCTCTCTCTCTTTCCCTCCTCCCCCCCTCTCTCTCTTTCCCTCCCCCCCTCTCTCTCTATTTCCCTCTTTCCCTCTCTCTCTCTACTCTCTCCTTCTCTCTCTCTCTATAGACATAATGGTTTGTATTGACTGGGTCTGGTCATTCAGGGATATTAGCTGGAATAAATGGACAAAGAACATAAACACTGATACGCGGATGTACACCCACACACAACCACACACACACACACAGTACCATGCTCTGTTCTTTATGCTCCTGACCCTCTGAGAGCCCTGTGTCTCTCCTTACCTCCCTCTAACCCTAACCCTCTCTGTTTTAACCCTAACCCTCTCTGTTCTAACCCTAACCCTCTCTGTTCTAACCCTAACCCTCTCTGTTTTAACCCTAACCCTCTCTGTTCTAACCCTAAACATCTCTGTTCTAACCCTAACCCTCTCTGTTCTAACCCTAAACATCTCTGTTCTAACCCTAACCCTCTCTGTTCTAACCCTAAACATCTCTGTTCTAACCCTAACCCTCTCTGTTCTAACCCTAAACTTATCTGTTCTAACCCTAAACTTCTCTGTTCTAACCCTAACCCTCTCTGTTCTAACCCTAAACATATATGTTCTAACCCTAACCCTCTCTGTTCTAACCCTAAACATCTCTGTTCTAACCCTAACCCTCTCTGTTCTAACCCTAACCCTCTCTGTTCTAACCCTAAACATCTCTGTTCTAACCCTAACCCTCTCTGTTCTAACCCTAACCCTCTCTGTTCTAACCCTAAACATCTCTGTTCTGACCCTAACCCTCTCTGTTCTAACCCTAACCCTCTCTGTTCTAACCCTAAACATCTCTGTTCTAACCCTAACCCTCTCTGTTCTAACCCTAAACATCTCTGTTCTAACCCTAAACATCTCTGTTCTAACCCTAACCCTCTCTGTTCTAACCCTAACCCTCTCTGTTCTAACCCTAAACTTCTCTGTTCTAACCCTAACCCTCTCTGTTCAACCCTAAACATCTCTGTTCTAACCCTAAACATCTCTGTTCTTACCCTAACCCTCTCTGTTCTAACCCTAACCCTCTCTGTTCTAACCCTAACCCTCTCTGTTCTAACCCTAAACATCTCTGTTCTAACCCTAACCCTCTCTGTTCTAACCCTCTCTGTTCTAACCCTCTCTGTTCTAACCCTCTCTGTTCTAACCCTATATAATATGCCATTTAGCAGACGCTTTTATCCAAAGCGACTTACAGTCATGTGTGCATACATTTTTACGTATGGGTGGTGCCGGGGATCGAACCCACTACCCTGGCATTGCAAGCGCCATGCTCTACCAATTGAGCTACAGAGGACCACCAATCATTACATTTTAGTCATTTAGCAGACGCTCTTATCCAGAGCAACTTACAGTTTTATGAATGCATACATGTATTTCTTTTTTTTTTTCTTTTTTTTTTTTTCATACCGTGGGAAACGAACACACATCCCTGCCGGCCAAACCCTCCCCTACCTTGGACGACGCTGGACCAATTGTGCGCCGCCCATGGGTCTCCCGGTCGTGGCCGGCTTTGACAGAGCCTGGACTCGAACCACTGCGCCACTCGGAAAATCATGTTCTAACCCTAAACTTCTCTGTTCTAACCCTAATTTTCAATAAAATCAGGAATCAGGAGTGAATAAGCAGGAAATCCGGAATCATCCAACCACGATTTCTTGAAAACCATGAAATGTATTGAAATGTGCAACTCTACCCGTGACTCATTCCTCCCTCCATCATTCTCATCCTTCCCCTCCCTCCCTCCCTCCCTCCCTCCCTCCCTCCTACCAACATTCCTCCCTCCATCACTCTCATCCTCCCTCTCTCTCCTTCTTCCTCCACTTGTCTCTGTAAAGTATTCTGTCCCACAAACAGAGATGGAGAGAGAACTGCCAATCTTATTTTTTCCTCCTCCTCCTCCTCCTCCTCTCTCACTCATATAACATCTCCTAGCACTCTGACCAGGGCTAAGGGCCAACGCCCACCCCAATCTCTCTCTCTCTCTCTCTCTCTCTCCTATCCCCCTCTCTCTTTCTCTTCTCTCTCTCTCTCTCTCTCTCTCTCTCTCTCTCTCTCCTCTCTCTCTCTCTCTCTCTCTCTCTCTCTCTCTCTCTCTCTCTCTCTCTCTCTCTCTCTCTCTCTCTCTCTCTCTATCCCCCTTTATCTCTGACAATTTCCCTTTCCCATCCTCTTTCTCACATGATTCTCTACCCTCTTCCTTTCATCCCTCTCTTTTCCTTCTGTCTCTCATCTCTCACCCCTCCATCTCGCTCTCTGTCCTAATCTCTCTCAGTGGGAAGCTGTTTCAATCAAGTCCAGCCAGATTCACCCTCTTCTGCGGACAATAACCTGTATAGCATGGGACGCACACACACAGCTCCCTAGGCCCTCTACTCTTTTCTATTTTTACCAACGAACTGCCACTGGCATTAAGCAAAACCCGTGTGTCCACGTACAGTATGCTGATGATTCAACCATATACGTGTCAGCAGCCACAGCTAATGAAGTCACTAAAACTCTTAACAAGGAGTTGCAGTCAGTTTTGGAATGGGATGGCCACTAATAAACTGGTCCTGAACATCTCTAAATCTAAGAGCATTTTATTTGGTACAAATCATTCCCTAAGCTCTAGACCTCAGCTGAATCTGGTTTTGAATGGTGTAGCTGTTGAACAAGTTGAGGAGACTAAAGTACTTGTTGTTACCTTAGATGGTAAAATGTCATGGTCAAAACATACAGATTCAATGGTTGTAAAGATGGGGAGAGGTCTGTCCGTAATAAAGAGCTATTTTGACACCACACTCCACAAAGCAAGTCCTGCAGGCTCTAGGCTTTATCTGATCTTGATTATTGTCCAGTCGTGTGGTCGGGTGCTGCAAGGAAATACCTAGTTTAGCTGCAGCACGTCTTGCTCTTCATTGTAATCAGAGGGATAATATAAAGACTATATACATTTACATTTTAGTCATTTAGCAGACGCTCTTATCCAGAGCGACTATACAGTTGAAGTCGGAAGTTTACATACACCTTAGCCAAATACATTTAAACTCCATTTTTCACAATTCCTGACATTTAATCCTAGTAAAAATTACCTGTTTTAGGTCAGTTAGGATCACCACTTTATTTTAAGAATGTGAAATGTCAGAATAGTAGTAGAGAGAATTATTTATTTCAGCTTTAATTTCACATTCCCAGTGGGTCAGAAGTTTACATGCACTCAATTAGTATTTGGTAGCATTGCCTTTAAATTGTTTAACTTGGGTCAAACGTTTCGGGTAGTCTTCCACAAGCTTCCCACAATAAGTTGGGTGAATTTTGGCCCATTCCTCATGACAGAGCTGGTGTAACTGAGTCAGGTTTGTAGGCCTCCTTGCTCGCACACGCTTTTTCAGTTCTGCCCACAACATTTCTATAGGATTGAGGTCAGGGCTTTGTGATGGCCACTCCAATACCTTGACTTTGTTGTCCTTAAGCCATTTTGCCACAAGTATGCTTGGGATCATTGTTCATTTGGAAGACCTATTTGCGACCAAGCTTTACCTTCCTGACTGATGTCTTGAGATGTTGCTTCAATATATCCACATAATTTTCCTTCCTCATGATGCCATCTATTTTGTGAAGTGCACCAGTCCCTCCTGCAGCAAAGCACCCCCACAGCATGATGCTGCCACCCCTGTGCTTCACGGTTGGGATGGTGTTCTTCGGCTTGGAAGCAACCCCCTTTTTCCTCCAAACATAACAATGGTCATTATGGCCAAACAGTTCTATTTTTGTTTCATCAGATTAGAGGACATTTCTCCAAAAAGTACGATCTTTGTCCCCATGTGCAGTTGCAAACCGTAGTCTGGCTTTTTTATGGCGGTTTTGGAGCAGTGGCTTTTTCCTTGCTGAGCGGCCTTTCAGGTTATGTCGATATAGGACTCGTTTTACTGTGGATACAGATACTTTTGTACCTGTTTCCTCCAGCATCTTCACAAGGACCTTTGCTGTTGTTCTGGGATTGATTTGCACTTTTCGCAACAAAGTACGTTCATCTCTAGGAGACAGAACGCGTCTCCTTCCTGAGCGGTATGAAGGCTGCGTGGTCCCATGGTGTTTATACTTGAGTACTATTGTTTGTACAGATGAATGTGGTACGTTCAGGCGTTTGGAAATTGCTCCCAAGGATGAACCAGATTTGTGGAGGTCTACAAATTTTTTTCTGAGGTCTTGGCTGATTTCTTTTGATTTTCCCATGATGTCAAGCAAAGAGGCACTGAGTTTGAAGGTAGGCCTTGAAATACATCCACAGGTACACCTCCAATTGACTCAAATTATGTCAGTTAACCTATCAGAAGCTTCTAAAGCCATGACATCAGTTTTCTGGAATGTTCCAAGCTGTTTAAAGGCAACGTCAACTTAGTGTATGTAAACTTCTGACCCACTGGAATTGTGATACAGTGAATTATAAGTGAAATAATCTGTCTTTAAACAATTGTTGGAAAAATTACTTGTGTCATGCACAAAGTAGATGTTCTAACCGACTTGCCAAAACTATAGTTTGTTAACAAGAAATTTGTGGAGTGGTTGAAAAAACGAGTTTTAATGACTCCAACCTAAGTATATGTAAACTTCAGAGAGACTGACTGCATATAATATAATAGCAGACGCTTTTATCCATTATTTTTATAAGAAGCATTAATGTGTTGAAAATCCCAACTTACACACAGCTCTGACACACTTAACCCACCAGACATGCCACCAGGGGTCTTTTCACAGCTCTGACACACACACTTAACCCACCAGACATGCCACCAGGAGTCTTTTCAAAGTCCCCAAATCCAGAACAAATTTAAAAAAGTGTACAGTATTATACAGTGGCTTGCGACAGTATTCACCCCCCTTGGCATTTTTCCTATTTTGTTGCCTTACAACCTGGAATTAAAATTGATTTTTGGGGAGTTTGTATCATTTTGATTTACACAGCATGCCTACCACTTTGAAGATGCAAAATATTTTTTTGTGTGAAACAAACAAGAAATAAGACAGAAAACAGAAAACGTGAGCGTGCATAACTATTCACCCCCCCCAAAGTCAATACTTTGTAGAGCCACCTTTTGCAGCAATTACAGCTGTAAGTCTCTTGGGGTATGTCTCTATAAGCTTGGCACATGTTTGCGCCAGACATAGAGCTTTCCTTGATGGCCAAAAAGCTCAATTTTAGTCTCATCTGACCAGAGTACCTTGTTCCATATGTTTGGGGAGTCTCCCACATGCCTTTTGGCAAACACCAAACGTGTTCGCTTATTTTTTTCTTTAAGCAATGGCTTTTTTCTGGCCACTCTTCCATAAAGCCGGGCTCTGTGGAGTGTACGGCTTAAAGTGGTCCTATGGACAGATACTCCAATCTCCGCTGTGGAGCTTTGCAGCTCCTTCAGGGTTATCTTTGGTGTCTTTGTTGCCTCTCTGATTAATGCCCTCCTTGCCTGGTCCATGAGTTTTGGTGGGCGGCCCTCTCTTGGCAGGTTTGTTGTGGTGCCATATTCTTTAAAAAATGTTATAATGGATTTAATGGTGCTCCGTGGGATGTTAAAAGTTTTGGATATTTTTTTATATCCCCACCCTGATCTGTACTTCTCCACAACTTTCTCCCTGACCTGTTTGGAGAGCTCCTTGGTCTTCATGGTGCCGCTTGCTTGGTGGTGCCCCTTGCTTAGTGGTGTTGCAGACTCTGGGGCCTTTCAGAACAGGTGTATATATACTGAGATCATGTGACAGATCATGTGACACTTAGATTGCACACAGGTGGACTTTATTTAACTAATTATGTGACTTCTGAAGATAATTGGTTGCACCAGATCTTATTTAGGGGCTTCATAGCAAAGTGGGTGAATACATATGCACGCACCACTTTTCCATTATTTATTTTTTTGAATTTCACTTCACCAATTTTGACTATTTTGTGTAAAATCCAAATAAAAATCAATTTAAATTACAGGTTGTAATGCAACAAAATAGGAAAAACGCCAAGGGGGATGAATACTTTTGCAAGGCACTGTATAGAGCCATTTTTGCTTGGAACTCCCTTCCATCTCATATTGCTCAAATAAACAGTCAGAGCACGTCTTGCTCTTCATTGTAATCAGAGGGCTGATATAAATACTATGCATGCCATTCTCTCTTGGCTAAGAGTTGAGGAGAGACTGACTGCATCACTTTTCTTTTTATAAGAAACATTAATGTGTTAAAAATCCCAAATTGTTTGCGTAGTCAACTTACACAAAGCTCTGACACACACACTTACCCCACCAGACATGCCACCAGAGGTATTTTCACAGTCCCCAAATCCAGAACAAATTCAAGAAAGCATACACTATTATATAGAACCATTATTGCATGGAACTCCGTTCCATCTCATATTGGTCAAATAAACAGCAAACCTGGTTTAAAAAAACAGATAAAGCAACCCCTCACGCCAAAACACCTCTCCCCTATTTGACCTAGGTAGTTTGAGTGTATGAATTGATATGTTGGCTACGTGTGCCTTTTAAAAAAATGTATGTAGTTCTGTCCTTGAGCTGTTCTTGTCTATTAATGTTCTGTATTATGTCATGTTTCATGTGGACCCAGCTCTAATAGCTCTTTCCCAGTCAACAGGCCACAGGCTGTTCTGAACACCGAAGCGCTCTCTCTCTCTCTCTCTCTCTCTCTCTCTCTCTCTCTCTCTCTCTCTCTCTCTCTCTCTCTCTCTCTCTCTCTCTCTCTCTCTCTCTCTCTCTGTGTGTGTGTGTGTGACCAGTTCCATCCAGCCATATAGAGATCAATTAAAAGATAGAGACGCTATAGGCCAATCTGTCCACCAGCTAAAGAAATGTACTGTATATGTGATGTGGTGATATAGCACCGGACAGGTATAGTTACAGGGTACATCTATAGACACAACACCAGTAACATATGAAATGTATAGACAGATATAGTTACACGAAATGTGGTGCCCTGGACATTTACATTTACATAAATGTGGTCCTCTGTAGCTCAACTGGTAGAGCACGGCGCTTGTAACGCCAAGGTAGTGGGTTCGATCCCCGGGACCACCCATACACAAAAATGTATGCACGCATGACTGTAAGTCGCTTTGGATAAAAGCGTCTGCTAAATGGCATATTTATTTATTTATTTATTACACATATGAATCAATGGCAACTGGTGGGAGGAGCTATAAGGAGGATGGGCTCATTGTAAAGGCTGGTATGGAATTAATGGAACGGAGTCAAACGTGTGGTTTTCCATATGTTTGATGTGTTTGATACATTCAATTAATTCCATTCCAGCCATTACAATGAGCCCGTCCTCCTATAGCTACTCCCACCAACCGCCACCGATATGAATGTATGGACAGACATAGTTACAGGGTACATTTATAGGCACTACACCAGTAACATATGAAATGTGGTGCTATTATGAATGTATGGACAGACATAGCAACAGAACCATATGACACTCAGAATAACCCCAACCTACTGTCAGGCATTGGATTTCCATATTTTGTATTTTTGGAGGACAAACGTTTTTCATGACTGCAGAAATTAGATAGGCCTATAAGTAGGATGGTTTGTCGTACATGTTATCTATATTTGGGTAAGCAATTTAAAAGATAAATAAAATAAAATCATAGTATTTTGGTCACATACACAGATTTGCAGGTGCAGCGAAATGCTTGTGTTTCTAGCTCCAACAGTGCCGTAATAATCCCTAGCTATTCAAAACAATACGCACATAATCCAAAAAAAAAAAGAGTCCAGAATATAAATATAAATATATATATATATAATGTATATAAATATATATATATACATACAGTATTATGGTGTGTAAAGACAATTATGACAGTATATGAATAGAAATGGTGTGTACAGCAGTAGTTATATAGGATAAGCCATGACTAGAATACAGTATATACATATGAAGTCGGTAAACAGTAAGTAAACAATATTAAAGTGACCAGTGTTCAATGACTCTATATGGCACAGCAGTCTCTAAGGTTCAGGGTAGAGTACCGGGTGGTAGCCGGGTAGAGTACCGGGTGGTAGCCGGGTAGAGTACCGGGTGGTAGCCGGCTAGTAACAGTAACTAAGGTTCAGGGTAGAGTACCGGGTGGTAGCCGGCTAGTAACAGTAACTAAGGTTCAGGGTAGAGTACCGGGTGGTAGCCGGCTAGTAACAGTAACTAAGGTTCAGGGTAGAGTACCGGGTGGTAGCCGGCTAGTAACAGTAACTAAGGTTCAGGGTAGAGTACCGGGTGGTAGCCGGCTAGTAACAGTAACTAAGGTTCAGGGTAGAGTACCGGGTGGTAGCCGGCTAGTAACAGTAACTAAGGTTCAGGGTAGAGTACCGGGTGGTAGCCGGCTAGTAACAGTAACTAAGGTTCAGGGTAGAGTACCGGGTGGTAGCCGGCTAGTAACAGTAACTAAGGTTCAGGGTAGAGTACCGGGTGGTAGCCGGCTAGTAACAGTAACTAAGGTTCAGGGTAGAGTACCGGGTGGTAGCGGCTAGTAACAGTAACTAAGGTTCAGGGTAGAGTACCGGGTGGTAGCCGGCTAGTAACAGTAACTAAGGTTCAGGGTAGAGTACCGGGTGGTAGCCGGCTAGTAACAGTAACTAAGGTTCAGGGTAGAGTACCGGGTGGGAGCCGGCTAGTAACAGTAACTAAGGTTCAGGGTAGAGTACCGGGTGGTAGCCGGCTAGTAACAGTAACTAAGGTGCAGGGTAGAGTACCGGGTGGTAGCCGGCTAGTAACAGTAACTAAGGTTCAGGGTAGAGTACCGGGTGGGAGCCGGCTAGTAACAGTAACTAAGGTTCAGGGTAGAGTACCGGGTGGTAGCCGGCTAGTAACAGTAACTAAGCTTCAGGGTAGAGTACCGGGTGGGAGCCGGCTAGTAACAGTAACTAAGGTTCAGGGTAGAGTACCGGGTGGTAGCCGGCTAGTAACAGTAACTAAGGTTCAGGGTAGAGTACCGGGTGGTAGCCGGCTAGTAACAGTAACTAAGGTTCAGGGCAGGATACTGGGCAGAGGCCGGCTAGTGGTGACTATTTAACAGTCTGATGGCCTGGAGATAGAAGCTGTCTATCAGTCTCTCGGACCCAGCATTGATGCACCTGTTCTGTCTCCTCCCTCTAGATGGTAGCGGGGTGAACAGGCCGTGGCTCGGGTTGCTGAGGTCCTTGATGATCTTCTTGGCTTTTCTGTGACACCGGGTGCTGTAGATGTCCTGGAGGGCAGGCAGTGTGCCCCTGATGATGCGTTGGGATCATGGCACCACTCCGCCAGGGCTCTCACCTCCCTGGAGACTGTCTCATCATTTTAGTAATCAGGCCTACCACTGTTGTGTTGTCAGCAAATTTGATGATTGAGTTGGAGACGTGCGTGATCACGCAGTCATGGGTGAACAGGGAGTACAGGAGGGGGCTGAGCACACACCCCTGTTGGGCCCCCGTGTTGAGGATCAACGTGGCGGAGGTGTTGTTGCCTACCTTCACCACTTGGGGTCAGCCCGTCAGGAAGTCCAGGACCCAGTTGCACAGGGAGCTTAGTGATGAGCTTAGAGGACACTATGGCGTTAAAGGCTGAGCTGTTGTCGATGAACAGCATTCTTACTGTACATAGGTATTTCTCTTGTCCAGATGGGATAGGGCAGTGTGCAGTACGATGGCGATTGCATCGTCTGTGGATCTATTGGGTCGGTAAGTAAATTGAAGTGGGTCTAGGGTGTCAGGTAAGGTAGAGCTGATATGATCCTTAACTAGCCTCTCAAAGCACTTCATGATGACAGAGGTGAGTGCTACTGGGTGATAGTCATTTAGTTCAGTTACCTTCACTTTCTTGGGTACAGGAACAATGGTGGACATCTTGAAGCAAGTGTTGACAACAGACTGGGACGTGAAGAGATTGAATATGTCCGTAAACACTCCAGCCAGCTGGTCTGCACATGCTCTGAGGACGCGGCTTGGGATGCCGTCTGGAAAGGCAGCCTTGCGAGGTTTAAACACGCTTAAATGACTTACTCCATTTGGCCACGGCGAACAAGAGCACACAGTCCTCGTGAACGGACGTCAGTGGCTCAATGTTTTCCTCAAAGCGGGCGTAGAAGGTGTTTAGCTCATCCAGGAGCGAGGCGTCGGTGTCCGCGTGTGGCTGGCTTTCCCTTTATAATCTGTGATTGTCTGGGTTCCCTGCCACGTACATCTCGCGTCTGAGCCGCTGAATTGCAACTCCACTTTGTCCCTGTACTGTCATAGCTGGTCTGTTTGTACACGCCCATGTTCCCAGTCACCTTGCCATAGTTAAATGCGATGGTTCACACTTTCAGTTTTGGGCGAATGCTGCCATCTATCCACGGTTTTGGTTTGGATAAGATAGTCACAGTGGAAACAACCTCTATGTCCTTCCTGATGAACCCAGTATCCGAGTCAGTGTATACGTCAATACTATTCTGAGGCAACCCGGGACATTTCCCAATCCGTGTGATCAAACCAATCTTGAATCATAGATTCCGAATGGTCAGACCAACGTTGAACAGTCCTTAACATGAGGCTTCCTGTTTAAGTTTCTGCCTATAGGTGGGGAGGTGCAGAATGGAGGTGTGATCTGATTTCCCGAAGGGAGGGCGGGGGAGGGCCTACTAGCCCTCCCGGAAGGGAGAGTAGCAATGATCAACAGTTTGTGATGCACGTGTAACACAGGAGATGTGTTGATAGTAGTGTTTTCCTCAGATTTATTTTATTAGTCCCCAGCTACAATAAGTGTGGCCTCAGGATATGCAGTTTCCAGTTTGCACATAGTCCAGTGTATTTCCTTGAGAGCCATCGTGTCGTTGGCTTGGGGGGGATATAAACAGCAGTGATTATGAGAGGGCAGAGAGAAACAGAGAGGGCAGAGAGAAACAGAGCGGGCAGAGAGAAACAGAGAGGGCAGAGAGAAACAGAGAGGGCAGAGAGAAACAGAGAGGGCAGAGAGAAACAGAGAGGGCAGAGAGAAACAGAGCGGGCAGAGAGAAACAGAGAGGGCAGAGAGAAACAGAGAGGGCAGAGAGAAACAGAGAGGGCAGAGAGAAACAGAGAGGGCAGAGAGAAACAGGGAGGGCAGAGAGAAACAGAGAGGGCAGAGAGAAACAGAGAGGGCAGAGAGAAACAGAGAGGGCAGAGAGAAACAGAGAGGGCAGAGAGAAACAGAGAGGGCAGAGAGAAACAGAGAGGGCAGAGAGAAACAGAGAGGGCAGAGAGAAACAGAGAGGGCAGAGAGAAACAGAGAGGGCAGAGAGAAACAGAGAGGGCAGAGAGAAACAGAGAGGGCAGAGAGAAACAGAGAGGGCAGAGAGAAACAGAGAGGGCAGAGAGAAACAGAGAGGGCAGAGAGAAACAGAGAGGGCAGATTGGCCATTTATCGTTCATGTAAGAAAGAGAGTGATTAGACAAAGAGGAGTGAGGAAGAGAGGGAAAGCTTGACGAAGGAGAGAGTACACCGAGTGTACAAAACATTAAGACCACCTGCTCTTTCCATTACATAGTCTGACCAGGTGAATCCAGGTGAAAGCTATGATCCTTTATTGATGTCACTTGTTAAAACCACTTCAATCAGTGTAGATGAAGGAGAGGAAACAGGTTAAACATGAGTTTTAAACCTTGAGACAGTTGAGACATGGATTGTGTTTGGATGCCATTCAAAGGGTGAATGGGCAAAACAAAATATTTAAGTGCCTTTGAACGGGGTATGGTAGTAGGCTCACCGGTTTGTATCAAGAACTGCAACGCTGCTGGGTTTTTCAAGCTCAACAGTTTCTTGTGTGTATCAAGAATGGTCCACCACCCAAAGGACATCCAGCCAACTTGACACAACTGTGGGAAGCATTGGAGTCAACATGAGCCAGCATCCCTGTGGAATGCTTTCGACACCTTGTAGAGTCCATTCCCCAACGAATTGAGGCTGTTCTGAGGAGGGGTGCAACTCAATATTAGGATGGTGTTCTTAATGTTTGGTATACTCAGTTGGTCATCTGTTCTTCATGTAATAGGCTGTGTGTTGTGTTGTGTTGTGTTGTGTTGTGTTGTGTTTACAGAGATGAAATGGTAATAGCTCTGTCACCACTCTGGTTGTCATGGGACTCTTTGGTTTCCATGGGCCCTAGTTCTCCTCAATTACCCAATTTATCATTCTTCTCTTTAGCCACAGTTAGTGAGATGGAGAGGCTGCGTGCCAAATAGCACCCTATTCCCTACATAGTGGACTCCTTTTGACAAGGGTTTATAAGTAATAGTGGGTTGTTTGGTAAGCACCCAGAGCCCTCAAGAGCTCTCCTAGGGCCACTTATCTCATCCTCTACCATACAGCATCATGGTCATTGAAAACAGCTGATTTATGTATGTTCTGAACACCGCATGGCCGTAACATCCTGCGTTCAGTTCAAGAACTGTGAAGACCAACAGAAATGGATTTAACACGGAGACAAACGGACACTGATTTAGACTGGGATCAGATGATGTTATTTGTGATGATGTGTGGTGAAGCTCTTCAGGTTTGGGCTGAAGTCCTTTAGTTTTGGGAATACAACCCTGCGTGTACTGTACATTCCATCGTCTGTTACATCACTGTAAGTCTCTGTGATGTCACAATGGCGCCCTTCTGTTACATCACTGTAAGTCTCTGCGATGTCACAATGGCGCCCTTCTGTTACATCACTGTAAGTCTCTGCGATGTCACAATGGTTCCCTTCTGTTACATCACTGTAAGTCTCTGCGATGTCACAATGGTTCCCTTCTGTGACATTTCTGACATTCTCATCCTTGACATCACACTGGATGTAATGTCGACCAAAGACATCAGAGGTCATAGTACTGGTTTATTACATCATTTTGCAGCTGGTTTGAAGTGTCCAAGTGATTGATGACATCAATCAGCTAACACTGATTCGAACTCACCATCTCTAACTCACCATCTCTAACTCACCATCTCTAGCTCACCATCTCTAACTCACCATCTCTAACTCACCATCTCTAACTCACCATCTCTAACTCACCATCTCTAACTCACCATCTCTAGCTCACCAGCTCTAGCTCACCATCTCTAGCTCACCATCTCTAGCTCACCATCTCTAGCTCACCATCTCTAACTCACCATCTCTAACTCACCATCTCTAACTCACCATCTCTAACTCACCATCTCTAGCTCACCATCTCTAACTCACCATCTCTAACTCACCATCTCTAACTCACCATCTCTAACTCACCATCTCTAACTCACCATCTCTAACTCACCATCTCTAACTCACCATCTCTAACTCACCATCTCTAACTCACCATCCACTTTGCCACAGTGGCTGAAGACGCAGATACAAACCACCTTAGATGATTGCTTTCTGGCTTCCCCTTATCCACATGACCACAGTGACCAGGCCTGACCAACCCATTTACAGTAGTTGTGTGGATCGTGTCATCCTCCTGAGAATCAGACATGTTGTTGTCCTCATCAAATGAGTCCCAGTGGTGGTTACATAAAGCAGACGTTGCTCGCACCTCGCCTCACACTGGCAAACTGTTGCTCACACCTCACCTCACATTGGCAAACTGTTGCTCACACCTAACCTCACCTCACCTCACACTGTCAAACTGTTTGTCACACCTCACCTCACCTCACCTCACACTTGCAAACTGTTGCTCACACCTCGCCTCACACTGTCAAACTGTTTGTCACACCTCACCTCACCTCACACTGTCAAACTGTTTGTCACACCTCGCCTCACCTCACACTGTCAAACTGTTGATGTCTAACCTTTATAGACATTATAAACATCTGTTCAAGAATGGAGAAACAAGTATAACAATGTATGCAATCACTACTGTAAGTCGCTCTGGATAGAACATAAGAAACACAGTGATAAGGTAGATCAGGGTTTGTAGACAGTAAATTGGGGCTGACGTTTCTATTCTTCCTCTCACTCACCGACTCCTGCTGTGAAGTGGCTTCTTGCTTTAGAACCCGGTTGTCTGTTAACACACCTCTCCCATTAGAGGATCATATTCCCACAGCTCTGCTATGCTAATTTAGTCAGAACCCTCATTACCAGGTTAAAACAACAGTCACAACATCTATCTCAGGTTAAAACAACAGTCACATCTATTTCAGGTTAAAACAACAGTCACATATATTTCAGGTTAAAACAACAACCACAGCATCTATTTCAGGTTAAAACAACAACCACAGCATCTATTTCAGGTTAAAACAACAGTCACAACAACACAGCATCTATTTCAGGTTAAAACAACAACCACAGCATCTATTTCAGGTTAAAACAACAGTCACAACAACACAGCATCTATTTCAGGTTAAAACAACAGTCACAACAACCACAGCATCTATTTCAGGTTAAAACAACAGTCACAACAACCACAGCATCTATTTCAGGTTAAAACAACAGAGATGCACACTGTAAACAAGTATGTTGATTCACAGACACACGTGATATAAAAGCCACATACATACACACATATACACACACGTGATATAAAAGCCACATACATACATATACACACACGTGATATAAAAGCCACATACATACATACATATACACACACGTGATTTTTCATATTAAACCAAAGCTCATTCCTTTAACCACTGGCACTTATGGAATGGCTGTACTACGGGCCACTAGAGTATCATCGGATGTCCTCACACGCACAAACACACTCTCTCTATCACACACGCGCGCACACACACACACACACACACACACACACACACACACACACACACACACGCACACACACACACACACACCTGCTATCTCTGCGGTTACCGCTGAGGTCAGGAGTCAAGGCCGTGTGGAAGAGGGGAAGGAATGTTTTCTTTGCTGTTGCTTTGTTTTGTTTAAATTCCCCGTTTCTGTCCAGAGGTCATGTGGATTATGGCAGGAAGGAGTGGCTTGTACACTAACAACGGAGCTGGGATTCTGCCTTGACAACAGTCAGCGGTGTGCAACCACACATGTTATACAGCCCGAAGTTCTAGTGGCTGAACATGGAGTATATCTGCTATCTGGTTTCAGCCCTGACTAGATGCTTTGTTACGGTTTGCTGAGAGTTTGCTGAACGTTTGCTGAGTGTTTGCTGAGAGTTTGCTGAGTGTTTGCTGAGAGTTTGCTGAGTGTTTGCTGAGAGTTTGCTGAGTGTTTGCTGAACGTTTGCTGAGTGTTTGCTGAACGTTTGCTGAGAGTTTGCTGAGTGTTTGCTGAGAGTTTGCTGAGAGTTAGAGAAAGTCATGAGATGTTTATATTATGTTATCACTATTATGTCTAACTATCGTCACAATTGTGTCAGTGAGATTTCTTTATGTGTGAATCTGTTAACTAATAAGTCACGCTCTTTGACAATGTAGTGCTGCATTAAACCTTTCGCATAGCAAGCAAGACATACACACAGGGTCATAAATGCACACACACACACACACACACACACACACACACACCTTAGTCAGGAGCCCAGAGGAGAGAGGGATAGAATAAGGTTGTGTAAAAGATAGAGGAAGAGAAGGAGAGAGGAGTAAGGGAGAGAATGAATGACATCAAATAAAAAACAAAAGAGAGAGAGAGAGAGAGAGAGAGAGAGAGAGAGAGAGAGAGAGAGAGAGAGAGAGAGAGAGAGAGAGAGAGAGAGAGGGAGAGAGAGAGAGAGAGAGAGAGTGGAAGCGGGAGGTAAGACTAGACGAAGGGATAGAGGAAGGCATTCATTTACAACACTCACTGTTGGAGAAGAAAATGCAGGGAGGTAGATTGGCAGAATGATAGAGGGATACAACAAGAAAAAATGAAATAGTCACAATGGAGTAGTAGGAGTAGAAGTCGTTAAAAGACAAAAAGACGGATAGATGGATCAATTGATTGAGATTAATTAGAACAATCTCGATTAGTTGTAATTATCCAAACCAATCCCACTGTTCTATAATGCCAGCTCATGGTTCTGACGCGCCTAGGGCTCAGCTTGTGTCTCGGAATATAATAAAGGGTTGTTGTCTGGAACGCTGGGCCTGGCACAGACACAGAACAACACACAGAACAACACACAGAACAACACAGAACAACACAGAACAACACAGGACAACACAGGACAACACAGGACAACACAGGACAACACAGGACAACACAGAACAACACACAGAACAACACAGGACAACACAGGACAACACAGGACAACACAGGACAACACAGGACAACAAGTAAAGAGGATAATTTAAATAAATACATACACACCTCTCAACACACACACACACACAAGCACACACATGAGCAAGGACACGCACACACACACACACCTCTAAACAACCCCATACTGCAGCTAGCACTGTGAGTGGGCTGCAGAGAATATCAGTGAAAAGTGTATTGCTAAGCTAAACAAACAACATGAGATACTCTCTAGTGCAGTGGTTCCCAAACTGTGGGGTCACAAATAAAAAAAATTAGGGAACCCCTGTTCTAGTGCACCGGAACGTGTGTGTGTGTGTGCATTTATGTGTGTGTGCGCAATTTGAAAGAATTTGCATCACACACATACCACAGGAGGTTGGTGACACCGTAATTGGGGAGGATGGCTCATAATACTGGCTGGTGTGGAATATAGTGAATGGGAATGGAGTGAATGGAATGGCATCAAACACATGGAAACCAAATTCTCTCAAATTCCTAAATCTGCTTTGGTAGAGTCCCATATAGGCTTCTGTTGCTTTCCTTTACGCTAACCTTCATTAAATGAATCCCGCTAAACTTCCAGGAGAAAGGAATGCACTCTTCTCTTCCCAACGAGGTCCTTGACATCTGAATTTCCTTACTGATCTTCAGCATTCTCAAGGAAAGAGAGAGAGAGAGAGAGAGAGAGAGAGACTGGTTTGATGCAGATTGAAAAATGATAAGGAAAAAACTTAGAACACTATCAAACCAAAAGCACAGAGACCCAAATAATGGTTAATTATGTCTTCATTACTGTGAGACTTTAAAACTCTATAAAAGTACACTCAGAACCAATAAAGCACAGTACAACAGCAAGCAGCTAGCACCAATTGAGGAGTCCATAAACACAAACAACTTCTGGCAAAATTGGAGAAAACTATAAAAATCAAAACAAGAGGCATTAGCGATACAAAATGGTGACATATGGACAACCCATTTTAAAACACTCTACAACACCGTTCAAATTGACACAAACGCAGAACAATGCCAAATTCATGACAAGTTGAATGGATTAGAAAAAGCTATAAAGGACAATCAAAATCCATTGGACTCCCCAATTACTGACCAGGAGCACTATAAGAAACTTCCGGCCCTCAAATTAAAAAAAGCATGCGGACCTGATGGCATCCTGAACAACACAGGACAACACAGAACAACACAGGACAACACAGGACAACTAAATGAGATGCTCAAATTCACTAGTGCAAAATGTCAATTGGCCATATTAAAACTGTTTAATTTGATCCTGAGTGTAGGTTATTTCCCTGACATCTGGAATCAAGGACTCATAACCCCAATCTTTAAGAACGGAGACAAATTTGACCATGACAATTCCAGAGGCATTTGTGTGAACAGTAACCTGGGGAAGGTTTTCTGTAGTATTATAAAATGTAAGAGTTCTAAACTTCCTTAATAAGCACAATGTCTTGAGTAAAAGCCAAATGGGATTTATACCAAAACATCACACGACCGATCATATTTACACCCACAGCACACGGCCTACAGCAGAGCCTGGACCTGCTAGAGCAGTACTGCCAGACCTGGGCCCTGGCAGTAAACCCCAAAAATACTAAAATAATGATTTTCCAGAGAAGATCCAGATCTCAGGGAATTAGACCAAAGTTCTCAATTGGTACAAAATATGTAGAGTACTGCACACACTACAATTAATTAGGTTTAAAAATAAGCTCAGCTGGACACCTTAATGAGGCAGTGAATGAACTAAGAGAGAAAGCGCACAGGGCATTCTACGCCATTAAAAAACTAATTGAAATTGAAATACCTATTACAATTTGGCTTAAACTAATTGAATGTGTCATTGAACCAATTGCACTTTATGGCAGCGAGGTGTGGGGTCCACTTGCAAAACAAGATTTCACCAAATGGGACAAACACCCCATTGGAAACCGTGCATGCAGAGTTCTGTAAGATTCTCCTATATGTCCAGAGGAAAACTACAAACAATGCATGCAGGCCAGAATTAGGCCAATATCCACTAATAATAAAAACTCAAAAAAAGAGCAATTAAGTTTTGGAAACATCTCAAATACAGTGACCCCCTCTCATATCATTACCAAGCCCTGCAATGCCAAGAGCTGAGCAAAGACAAGAGTCCCCTCATTCAGCTGTTGTTCACAAACCTGTTCTACTAACACACTGAAGTGAAATAAGTATAGCCAGTTATAATTGTAATGGCTTAGCAGATAATAACAAAAGATTGAACAATATTTACAGTGGGGAAAAAAAGTATTTAGTCAGCCACCAATTGTGCAAGTTCTCCCACTTAAAAAGATGAGAGAGGCCTGTAATTTTCATCATAGGTACACGTCAACTATGACAGACAAAATGAGAAAAAGAAATCCAGAAAATCACATTGTAGGATTTTTTATGAATTTATTTGCAAATTATTGTGGAAAATAAGTATTTGGTCAATAACAAAAGTTTCTCAATACTTTGTTATATACCCTTTGTTGGCAATGACACAGGTCAAACGTTTTCTGTAAGTCTTCACAAGGTTTTCACACACTGTTGCTGGTATTTTGGCCCATTCCTCCATGCAGATCTCCTCTAGAGCAGTGATGTTTTGTTGCTGTCGCTGGGCAACACGGACTTTCAACTCCCTCCAAAGATTTTCTATGGGGTTGAGATCTGGAGACTGGCTAGGCCACTCCAGGACCTTGAAATGCTTCTTACGAAGCCACTCCTTCGTTGCCCGGGTGGTGTGTTTGGGATCATTGTCATGCTGAAAGACCCAGCCACGTTTCATCTTCAATGCCCTTGCTGATGGAAGGAGGTTTTCACTCAAAATCTCACGATACATGGCCCAATTCATTCTTTCCTTTACACGGATCAGTCGTCCTGGTCCCTTTGCAGAAAAACAGCCCCAAAGCATGATGTTTCCACCCCCATGCTTCACAGTAGGTATGGTGTTCTTTGGATGCAACTCAGCATTCTTTGTCCTTCAAACACGACGAGTTGAGTTTTTACCAAAAAAGTTATATTTTGGTTTCATCTGACCATATGACATTCTCCCAATCCTCTTCTGGATCATCCAAATGCACTCTAGCAAACTTCAGACGGGCCTGGACATGTACTGGCTTAAGCAGGGGGACACGTCTGGCACTGCAGGATTTGAGTCCCTGGCGGCGTAGTGTGTTACTGATGGTAGGCTTTGTTACTTTGGTCCCAGCTCTCTGCAGGTCATTCACTAGGTCCCCCCGTGTGGTTCTGGGATTTTTGCTCACCGTTCTTGTGATCATTTTGACCCCACGGGGTGAGATCTTGCGTGGAGCCCCAGATCGAGGGAGATTATCAGTGGTCTTGTATGTCTTCCATTTCCTAATAATTACTCCCACAGTTGATTTCTTCAAACCAAGCTGCTTACCTATTGCAGATTCAGTCTTCCCAGCCTGGTGCAGGTCTACAATTTTGTTTCTGGTGTCCTTTGACAGCTCTTTGGTCTTGGCCATAGTGGAGTTTGGAGTGTGACTGTTTGAGGTTGTGGACAGGTGTATTTTATACTGATAACAAGTTCAAACAGGTGCCATTAATACAGGTAACGAGTGGAGGACAGAGGAGCCTCTTAAAGAAGAAGTTACAGGTCTGTGAGAGCCAGGAATCTTGCTTGTTTGTAGGTGACCAAATACTTATTTTCCACCATAATTTGCAAATAAATTCATAAAAAATCCATCACAATGTGATTTTTTGGAGAAAAAAATTCTCAATTTGTCTGTCATAGTTGACGTGTACCTCTGATGAAAATTACAGGCCTCTCTCATCTTTTTAAGTGGGAGAACTTGCACAATTGGTGGCTGACTAAATACTTGTTTTCCCCACTGTACATGGCTCCAAGAGAAGGAATATAATATTTATTGTTTACAGGAAACTCATTCAACAATTCTAGATGAAGTTGCGTGGAAAAAGTTATGGGGGGGCAAATATACTTCTCCCATGGGCAAAGAAACTCAAAAGGGGTGATGATATTAATTAACAGTAATTTCGATCCGAATGTGCAAATTGTCCAAACAGATACGCAAGGTAGATGGATTATCTTAAATATGTTATTGGACCATAAACAGATATGGCTCATTAACCTTTACGGACCAAATAAGGATGATCCACACTTCTATACAATATATATAATAAATTATCAACCCTGCAAGCAATTCAAGACTCTATTATTATGGTGGTGGGAGATTATAATACCGTTTTAAAAAGCTCTATGGACCGTAAAGGAAATCACACTACAAACAATCACCCTCATGCTCTTAAGGAAATCATGAATGTCATGGATACATTAGAACTAGTAAATATATGGAGGCTTAAATATCCTGATCTAGTGAGATATACATGGCGGAGACTCAATCAAGGTAGTCGTCTTGACTTCTTTCTTATGTCATTCTCGTTGGCACCAAAAGTTTAAAAAGTGTTGATAGGGGACAGAATGCGGTCGGACCATCATATAATTGGCATATACATTACTCTTACTGAATTTCCACGTGGGCGAGGATATTGGAATTTGAATCAAAGCCTATTGGATGATAACTTGTTTTTAACTAGGACAGAGGAATTCATAACTGATTTTTTCCGTCATAACATAAGTACAGCAAATCCCCTTATTGTATGGGACACCTTTAAATGTGACTTTAGAGGCCATGCAATTCAGTACTCATCACGAAAACAAAAGCAATTTAGGTCAAAAGTGTTTATACCAACAAAGGAAATAGAAAGTCTAACAGAACAGATAGATGGCATTAAAAACTGTAACATAGAGGCTCAGAATAAATTAGAGGAAAAACAAAAAGAAATTGAGAAACTTATTCAAGAAAGATCAAGTGTAATATATTATAAAAAATAAAGCAAACTCGATGGAATATGGGGAAAAATGCACCAAATTATTTTTTAATCTTCAGCATAGGAATGCTACCAAAAATAAGTTACTGAAACTTGTTACAAATGACGGAGTCACCCATGATTCACCAAATTATATTTTGTAGGAGGAAACAAAGTACTTTAAGCATATGTTTTTGTTTCAGTCGCCTCCATCTCCTCTAACTGAAGCTAATTGTAGAGATTTTTTTCTATTTATAATGTAAAATTAACAGCCATACAGAAAGACTCATGTGAAGGTGAAATTACAGAGGAGGAACTTCTGGATGCAATTAAAGACTTTAAGTCCGGGAAAACTCCAGGGTTGGATGGCATACCAGTTGAGGTATACCAAACCTTTTTTGATATACACAGAGGACCGTTATTAGCATGTTTTAACCACTCCTATGTAAATGGTAGATTATCAGACACTCAAGCAGAAGGTCTGATCTCATTATTACTGAAACAGGATACACATGGAAAATACAAAGATCCAGTCCATTAAAAAAATTGGAGGCCCCTTACACGTCAGTGTTGTTATGCAAAATTTTTGCAAAATGTATAGCTCATAGAATTAAAAAGGTATAGTCGGACATTATTCATTCTTATCAGACAGGTTTTTTACATGGAAGATACATTGGAGATAATATAAGGCAAGTACTGGAAACAATAGAACACTATGAAAAATCTGGGGAACCAGCCTGCTATTCATAGCAGACTTCGAAAAGTGCTCCCGAGTGGCGCAGTGGTCTAAGGCACTGCATCTCAGTGCTTGAGGTGTCACTACAGACCCCCTGGTTCGATTCCAGGCTGTATCACAACCGGCCGTGATTGGGAGTCCCATAGGGCGGCGCACAATTGGCCCAGTGTCGTCCGGGTTTGGCCGGTGTAGGCCTTCATTGTAAATAATAATTTGTTCTTAACTGACTTGCCTAGTTAAATAAAGTACGACTGGGGTTTATATATAAATGCCTGGAGCATTTCCATTTTGTAGAATATCTTATAAAATGGGTTAAAATCATGTATAGTAACCCTAGGTGTAAAATAGTAAATAATGGCTATTTCTCAGAAAGTTTTAAACTGTCAAGAGGAGTGAAACAAGGTTGTCCACTATCGGCATATCTATTTATTATGGCCATCGAGATGTTAGCTATTCAAATCAGATCCAACAATAATATCAAAGGATTAGAAATCCAGGGCTTAAAAACAAGTGTCATTGTACGCTGATGATTCATGTTTTCTTTTAAATCCACAACTTGAATCCCTCCACAGCCTCATAGAGGATCTAGATACATTTTATTTCCTCTCTGGATTAAAACCAAATTATGATAAATGTACTATATTACGTATTGGATCACTAAAAAATAAAAACAATTACATTACCATGTAGTTTACCAATCTGATGGTAATGTGGATATACTCGGAATACAAATCCCAAAGGAAATAAATGAACTCACTCCAAAACATTTTAATAGAAACTTAGCAAAAATAGATAAGATCTTGCTACCATGGAAAGGTAAATACCTGTCAATTTGTAGAAAAATCACCTTCTCTTTAGTATTATCCCAGTTTACCTATTTGCTTATGGTCTTTCCTACGCCTAGCGAACAGTAAAAAATTATATGAGAAAAGACTATTCCATTTGATTTGGAATGGCAAGCCAGACAAAATTAAACGGGCCTATTTATATCATGAATATGAATTCGGAGGACAGAAATGATTAAATATTAAAGCATTAGACCTATCACAAAAAGTTATACTTAAATCCGAACTGGTTCTCTAGCAAATTAGTAAGATTGTCTCACCCAATGTTCAAGAATGGCCTTTTTCCCTTTATTCAGATTACCTCACACTTTCAGTTATTTGAAAAGGAAATCTCCCAAATATCACTATTTCTAAAACAAGCCATAGAAAGTTGGTTGCAATTTCATCTTCCAGAAACGACAGAACAAATAATGCAACAAATATTGTGGTTAAACTCCGTCTAGATAGAACTGCCAAAGGGGGTGGAGTTGCAATCTACTGTAGAGATAGCCAAGCAGTATGAACTCTGAGGATAAATGGGGGGCAATCAATTCACCTATGGTGTCCAGGGCACAGCTGGGGGCGGAGGGGGGTCTGTAGCAAGCGGCAACAGTGAGAGACTTATTTCTGGAAAGGTGGATTTTTAGAAGTAGAAGCTCAAACTGTTTGGGCACAGACCTGGATAGTATGATAAAGCTCTGCTTGGGATATGCTTAACACCCCGGCCGTCCTACAATCCAAACTAGATGCCCTCAATCTCACACAAATTATCAACGAACCTACCAGGTACAACCCTGTCAGGAACCAATATACACAAGCAGTTAGGAAAGCAAAGGCTAACTTTTTCAAACAGAAATTTGCATCCTGTAGCACTAACTCCAAAAAGTTTTGGGACACTGTAAAGTCCATGGAGAATAAGAGCACCTCCTCCCAGCTGCCCACTGCACTGAGGCTAGGAAACACTATCACCACCGATAAATATGTGGTCCTCTGTAGCTCAGCTGATAGAGCATGGCGCTTGTAACGCCAAGGTTGTGGGTTCGATCCCCGGGACCACCCATACACAAAAAAATAAAAATAAAATAAATGTATGCACACATGACTGTAAGTCGCTTTGGATAAAAGCGTCTGCTAAATGGCATATTATTATTATTAAATCTACAATAATCGAGAATTTCAACAAGCATTTTGCTACGGCTGGCCATGCTTTCCACCTGGCTACCACTACCCCGGCCACCAACTCTGCACCCCCCGCTGCAACTTGCCCATGCCCCCCCGCTTCTCCTTCACACAAATTCAGACAGCTGATGTTCTGAAAGAGCTGCAAAATCTGGACCCCTACAAATCATCTGGGCTAGACAATCTGGACCCTTTCTTTCTAAAACTAGCCGCCGAAATTGTCGCAAACCCTATTACTAGCCTGTTCAACCTCTCTTTCGTAACGTCTGAGATCCCCAGAGATTGAAAGCTGCCGCGGTCATCCCCCTCTTCAAAGGGGGTGACACTCTAGATCCAAACTGTTACAGACCTATATCCATCCTGCCCTGCCTTTCGAAAGTTTTTGAAAGCCAAGTTAACAAACAGATCACCGACCATTTCGAATCCCACCGTACCTTCTCCGCTATGCAATCCGGTTTCCGAGCTGGTCATGGGTGCACCTCAGCCACACTCAAGGTCCTAAACGATATTATAACCGCGATCGATAATAGACAGTACTGTGCAGCCGTCTTCATCGACCTGGCCAAGGCTTTCGACTTTGTCAACCACCGCATTCTTATTGGCAGACTAAATAGCCTTGGTTTCTCAAATGACTGCCTCGCCTGGTTCACCAAGTACTTCTCAGATAGAGTTCAATGTGTCAAATCGGAGGGCCTGTTGTCTGGACCTATGGCAGTCTCTATTGCCACAGGGTTCAATTCTTGGGCCGACTCTTTTCTCTGTGTATATCAATGATGTCGCTCTTGCTGCTGGTGACTCTCAGATCCACCTCTACGCAGACGACACCATTTTGTATACATATGGCCCTTCATTGGACACTGTGTTAACAAACCTCAAAAAACAAGCTTCAACGCCATACAACACTCCTTCAGTAGCCTCCAACTGCTCTTAAACACTAGTAACACTAAATGCATGCTCTTCAATCGAACGCTGCTGGCACCCGCCCACCCGACTAGAATCACTACTCTCGACGGGTCTGACCTAGAGTATGTGGACAACTACAAATACCTAGGTGTCTGGTTAGACTGTAAACTCAACTTCCAGACTCACATTAAGAATCTCCAATCCAAAGTTAAATCTAGAATTGGCTTCCTATTTCGCAACAAAGCCTCCTTCACTCATGCTGCCAAACATGCCCTCGTAAAACTGACTATCCTACCGATCCTTGACTTCGGCGATGTCATTTATAAAATAGCCTCCAACACTCCACTCAGCAAATTGGATGTAGTCTATCACAGTGCCATCCGTTTTGTCACCAAAGCCCCATATACTACCCACCGCTGTGACCTGTACGCTCTTGTTGGCTGGTCCTCACTACATATTCGTCGCCAAACCCACTGGCTGCAGGCCATCTATAAATCACTGCTAGGCAAATCCCTGCCTTATCTTAGCTAATTGGTCACCATAGCAACACCCACCCGTAGTATGCGCTCCAGCAGGTATATCTCACTGGTCATCCCCAAAGCCAACACCTCCTTTGGCCGCCATTCCTTCCAGTTCTCTGCTGCCAATGACTGGAACGAACTGCAAACATCTCTGAAGCTGGAGACTCTTATCTCCCTCACTAACTTTAAGCATCAGTTGTCAGAGCACCTTACCGATCACTGCACCTGTACACAGCCCATCTGAAATTAGCCCACCCAACTACCTCATCCCCATATTGTTATTTATTTTGCTCATTTGCACCCCAGTATCTCTATTTGCACATCATCTCTTGCACATCTATCATTCCAGTGTTAATACTAATTGTAATTATTTTTGCAATATAGCCTATTTATTGCCTTACCTCCATAACTTGCTACATTTGCACACACTGTATATATATTTTCTGTAGTATTTTCGACTTTATGTTTTGTTTTACCTCATATGTAACTCTGTGTTGTTGTTTTTAATCGCACTGCTTTGCTTTATCTTGGCCAGGTCGCAGTTGTAAATGAGAACTTGTTCTCAACTGGCTTACCTGCTTAAATAAAGGTTAAATAAAAATAAATATACTAATTTATGAAAAAAAATGTTTGACAAAATGTTTAAAAGAGTTGTCGCACATGTAGCTAACAAAAACATATGGAAATGTCTGCTCTACCCAAAATTACAACCAAATAATTGCAGCATTACCGCAAAAATGGAAGAGGAAAGTGGAAATTTAAGGAACTTGTCTGTCGGCCTTGCATTAAAGAACATAATTGGTTAAAGAAAACAGTGATAAATAACAAAGTATCCCAGTTTCATTTAAGGACCAAAGGATTGACAGCCGTCCCATATAGATTGCAAAATAGTTGGGAAGAGATTTTTGACATACCGATCCCATGGCATAGTGTTTATGAACTGATACGCAAAATGACGCCGGATTCAAAAATTAGAATTTTTCAATTTAAATTATATACAATTCTTGCTACCAATAGAATGCTATTTATATGGGGGATACAATCTTCCCAGCTCTGCAGATTTTGCTGCGAAGAGACAGAATCATTAGATCATTTGTTTTGGTTCTGTCCATTTGTAGCTTGTTTTTGGACACAGGTCCAGGAATGGCTAAAGGATTGCAATATTTACCTGGAACTAACCCTGCAGATAGCATTACTGGGTGATCTGAAAAGTCATAGTCAATCGATCAATAATATAATAATACTTTTAGCAAAAAAAATATTATCAATTTACAATCTGTAGAAACAATGAGAATAGAAAGGTTCAGAACTTTTGTAAAACATCACAGTACAGTTGAAAGGTATATGGCAAATAGAAATCCAATATGGATGGTGTTAAGAGATAGATGGGAGGTATTGAATAGAGTTGAAGGATGGGACTAATAACAAATAACAACAAATAATAACAAGATAACTAATAATGTAAAGCATACTGTGTCCATAATAAGTCTATAGGTTATAGGTTGAGAGCTTTTGTGAAAGAGCACAGTTAGAAAGATATGGCATATAGAAGCAAACCGGATGGACATCATGAAAATGATCGGAGAGGTTGAGGGTAGAGGAAGTTCAGGAGTAAAAACAAACAAAATAGAATTATTGTAAAATTGACTGTGTCCATAAAACGTGCGAATCAGAATATTGCCAAGGAACAGTTAGAACAAAATCTACCGTCAAACACCAAAATGTATATTATAAAACACACGGTAAAGGTTTGGGGAAAAGGGGCTGAGCTGGACCCAAGGAATGAAACAATAAAGTCAAAAACCCCTAAACTGATCTTGCCTGCCTCAAGAACCGCTAAGCTTACTGCTAACCATACAAAAATACAGTGGGTGGTCCGCTCAGGTCTAGACAAGGTTGCCCTACGGGTAGTGTATGCCCAAGGGTGACTTGCTAAATCCCCCTTTTCCCAGGCACAAACAAACAACATAGGTCCAATATGGTATAGACATCAAACACGTGCGTACACAAAAACCCAAGACACCACAGTATCCATACTCACAAACAAAAGAGTCTCTGTCAGAAAACACAACTGACTGGCTTTTAAAACAAGGGGATGTGTGATGTGATTGGGTAATGAAAAAAACAGAAACAGGTGGTGCAATAAAGAGGAGTGTCCACTGATTGGTCCACCTCAGCAATCAGCAGACGAACGGATGTCGGACAGGTGGGACACCCCAACGACCACCAATCAGGAACACAAAGGGACACCTGTGATTAGGGCAGAAGGAGAGATAAAACAAATACACATACAGGATACCTGTATCCGTAACAAGTATGTATAAGCTGGAAGTAGAGGCCTAAGCATTGTTGTTCCCTAGTTTACTCCAATTAGGGAAGGGGTTGGAAAGTAATAAAGGGAAATATATTTTTTTAAAGGAAATGTATATGTATGTGTATATATGTATGTATATATGTATGTATGTGTATATATATATATATATATATATATATATATATATATATATATATATATATATTTGCGAGAAAAAACAAACATATGGGGGATTGGAAGTGATGCAGACAATTATATTGATGGAAGTTACAATCTATCTGCAATATTGAAGCTGATCTACCCCCCAAAATAAAAAATTAATAAAAAAACACACTGAAGCCTCAGGACCAGAACATCCAATCAATCAGAGTAAACCAAATTACAACACAGTCAAAACAAAACCACAAGCACAAGGTAAAATGCAGTGCTATCTAAATTGACAGTACACCGTGGCTAACTATTTGACCATGGTTACTGATCAAAACCTTAGAAAAAGTGAACACAGCCTTGCCATTGAGAAGGGTAGACACAGGAAAACCTGTCTCCCTGCAGAGGAAAGGCTGTGCAACCACCGCACCACAGCAGAACCTGAGACAGAACTGCATTTCCTGACAAAATGTAAAAAATATAAAACAATTAGTGTAATTTCCCCAAATTTGAAACAGTTTTTCAAGGTTTCAAAGACCTCTCTGATGAGAATAGGCTACCCGTCCTGTTGGGGGAGGACACAGAGAGCTGTGGGTTGGCAGCGCACTACATTGCTGCCTGCCATAAGATGAGGGACAGTGTCTGACAGACCAACCAACCTGCACATGTCCTCTATATTGTTATTGTTCAATGGTTATTTTGACCCTTGGTTATTTTTGTTACTGTTGTCCCGTTTACAATATTGATTACTATTATTTTAATTATGTTAATATTGTAAATATCAATAGTAAGCTTTGGCAAAATGTACATTGTTACGTCATGCCAATAAAGCAAATTGAATTGAATTGAAAATTGAGAGAGAGATGGAGAGAGAGAGAGTTAGAGAGAGAGAGAGAGAGAGAGAGAGAGAGAGAGAGAGATGGAGGGAGGGAGATCAATAATAACATAAGTCATGACAGCAGCCTTCAACACATCACTCTGTCCTGATGTGACATTAGCATGACTCTGTCCTGACGTGACATTAGCATGACTCTGTCCTGATGTGACATTAGCATGACTCTGTCCTGACGTGACATTAGCATGACTCTGTCCTGACGTGACATTAGCATGACTCTGTCCTGACGTGACATTAGCATGACTCTGTCCTGATGTGACATTAGCATGACTCTGTCCTGACATGACATTAGCATGACTCTGTCCTGACATGACATTAGCATGACTCTGTCCTGATGTGACATTAGCATGACTCTGTCCTGACGTGACATTAGCATGACTCTGTCCTGATGTGACATTAGCATGACTCTGTCCTGACGTGACATTAGCATGACTCTGTCCTGATGTGACATTAGCATGACTCTGTCCTGACATGACATTAGCATGACTCTGTCCTGACATGACATTAGCATGACTCTGTCCTGATGTGACATTAGCATGACTCTGTCCTGACGTGACATTAGCATGACTCTGTCCTGATGTGACATTAGCATGACTCTGTCCTGACGTGACATTAGCATGACTCTGTCCTGACGTGACATTAGCATGACTCTGTCCTGACGTGACATTAGCATGACTCTGTCCTGACGTGACATTAGCATGACTCTGTCCTGACGTGACATTAGCATGACTCTGTCCTGACGTGACATTAGCATGACTCTGTCCTGACGTGACATTAGCATCACTCTATCCTGACGTGACATTAGCATCACTCTGTCCTGACGTGACATTAGCATGACTCTGTCCTGATGTGACATTAGCACTCATCACTCTGTCCTGACGTGACATTAGCATGACTCTGTCCTGACGTGACATTAGCATGACTCTGTCCTGACGTGACATTAGCATGACTCTGTCCTGATGTGACATTAGCATGACTCTGTCCTGACGTGACATTAGCATGACTCTGTCCTGATGTGACATTAGCACTCATCACTCTATCCTGACGTGACATTAGCATGACTCTGTCCTGACGTGACATTAGCATGACTCTGTCCTGACGTGACATTAGCATGACTCTGTCCTGACGTGACATTAGCATGACTCTGTCCTGACGTGACATTAGCATGACTCTGTCCTGACGTGACATTAGCATGATTCTGTCCTGATGTGACATTAGCATGACTCTGTCCTAACGTGACATTAGCACTCATCACTCTATCCTGACGTGACATTAGCATGACTCTGTCCTGACGTGACATTAGCATGACTCTGTCCTGACGTGACATTAGCACTCATTACTCTGTCCTGACATGACACAAGACGTTGTTTAGATTAGCTAATTAGTTTGACATTCCACAAATCAAATCAAATCAAATCAAATTTTATTGGCCACATGCTCTGAATACAACAGGTGCAGACATTACAGTGAAATGCTTACTTACAGCCCTTAACCAACAGTGCATTTATTTTTAATAAAAAAGTAAAATAAAACAACAACAAAAAAGTGTTTAGAAAAAAAGAGAAGAAGTAAAATTATATAACAGTAGGGAGGCTATATACAGGGGGTACCGGTACAGAGTCAATGTGCGGGGGCACCGGCGAGTTGAGGTAGTTGAAGTAATATGTACATGTGGGTAGAGTTAAAGTGACTATGCATAAATAATTAACAGAGTAGCAGCAGCGTATAAAGATGGGGTGGGGGGTTGGGGTGGGGGGGGCAATGCAGATAGTCTGGGTAGCCATGATTAGCTGTTCAGGAGACTTATAGCTTGGGGGTAGAAGCTGTTGAGAAGTCTTTTGGACCTAGACTTGGCACTCCGGTACCGCTTGCCGTGCGGTAGCAGAGAGAATAGTCTATGACTTGGGTGGCTGGAGTCTTTGACAATTTTGAGGTGTCAGAGGAAGGCCCTCAAAATTGTCAAAGACTCCAGCCACCCTAGTCATAGACTGTTCTCTCTGCTACCGCACGGCAAGCGGTACCGGAGCGCCAAGTCTAGGTCCACAAGCTGACTGGCTGACGTAAAGAACTGTTTGTGTCATGATCTTATGAAGTCAGCTGTAACCAGATGTTTATGTTCACATTGTTGTGAACATTACTATGACATCTGATTCATCATTGCTTTGAAAAATGATCTTCACACTTCTCCCTTCTTTGGTGTTCCAACAACAAATGCATTCTAGGAACTCGACAGAGTGTCAAAAGATTCTCTCTAGTTTTGAAACACATATACACGTTATATCAGTTGCTAAAAGACTTGGGTTCAAATGCATGTTCTTTGAGTATTTGTTATTTATAATATGCCATTTAGCAGACGCTTTTATCCAAAGCGACTTACAGTCATGCGTGCATACATTTTTGTGTATGGGTGGTCCCGGGGATCGAACCCACTACCTTGGCGTTACAAGCGCCGTGCTCTACCAGCTGAGCTACAGAGGACCATTTAAATATTAAATATTACTTTTCTGTGTAATTGAGTATTTTGAAATAATGTCGACCAATTCAACTAATTCTATTGGCATTTCCTATAAATTGCATACTATTTCAAAGTATTTTCAAATACTTATTTCAAATACTATTTTCAAATACCTGGGTTAAATGCATGGGAGTGTATTTGAGTCAGTGTATTTGAGTATATTCCAAGTGTATTTGCAAATACATTCCAATATTCAACTACTTGTCTTTTAAAAATATATAAAAAATAATCGAAATACTTACTTCCAAATGTCTTTGAAAGTAATTGAAATAGTATTTATCGCAGGTCTGGTTGTTAATCACAAACAGGAGCCAGGGGCATTTCAGAACCACAGTGATGCTGAGCTAACGATCCATTGTCCTTGTCACGCTCGTCTAATGAGGGAGACCAAGGCGCAGCGTTGCGAGTGAACATATTCTATTTATTAAATGCTCACACGAACAAAACAATAAACAACGAATGCGTGACGTCTATGGTACAACACGAACACACACGAACAAAATCCCACAACCCGAAAGAAAAACAGACAGATTAAATATGGCTCCCAATCAGAGACAACCAGCCGACAGCTGACACTCGTTGCCTCTGATTGGGAGTCACACCGGCAAACATAGAAAATAGACAACCTAGAACACCCACCGAAGAAACAGAAAACATAGAATGAACACACCCTGGCTCAACATAATGAGTCCCCAAGCCAGGGTGTGATAGTACCCCCCCCTAAAGGCGCGGACTGCGACCGCGCCTAAATCGAGCAAAAACAGGGGAGGGCTGGGTGGGCATTCCTCCTCGGCGGCGGCTCCGGCTCGGGCTTGATCCCCACTTCCTCTCCAACCCCCAAAGTACCCCTGGTCCTGTCTAGCCCCGCTGGCCGGAGCCGGACTGACGACACGCGCCCCTGGCTTGTGCGTGGAACAGGAACGGACCGGACCGGGCTGACGATACACACCCCTGGCTTGGTGCGTGGAGCAGGAATGGACCGGAATGGGCTGGCGACGCCGCACCACAGACTTGGTGCGGAGAGCAGGAACGAGCCGGACAGGGCTGACGAAACGCACCACAGACTTGGTGCGGGGAGCAGGAACAGGCCGGGCCGGGCTGGCGACGCGCACCACAGGTTTGGTGCGGGGGAGCAGGAACAGGCCGGGCCGGGCTGGCGACGCGCACCACAGACTTGGTGCGGAGAGCAGGAACGGGCCGGACCGGGCTGGCGACGCGCACCACAGGTTTGGTGCGGGGAGCAGGAACAGGCCGGGCCGGGCTGGCGACGCGCACCACAGACTTGGTGCGGAGAGCAGGAACGGACCGGACCGGGCTGGCGACGCGCACCACAGACTTGGTGCGGAGAGCAGGAACGGGCCGGACCGGGCTGACGACACGCACCACAGGCTCGATGCGAGGAACAGGAACAGGCCGGACCGTACTGGGGACACACACCACTGGCCCTACGCAGGGATCAGGAACGGGCCGGACCGGACTGGTAACACACCCCAGTACCTCTCGCCGTGCCTCCACACTTTCCCTCTCCTCTGTGACCAGTGGCCCCCTTAACCTGGCGGCCTCCTCTTCACACCCGCTGGATCGCTCCCTCGCGGCCTCCTGCTGCCCCGTCGTCCACGTCGTGAGCCCCCCCCTAAAAATGTTCTGGGGGTCTCTCCTCCCCGTGGGCCAGGCCTCCATCGTTCTCGCCCACCTCTCGCTCCTCTGTCTCCAACCCTCGTCACTCAGCTCCTCAATGGGCTTGACCCAGTCGAAGCTCTTGATCCATTGCTCCATAGACCAGCCTCTCTTCTCTTCACTTAGCGGGGCCCAGCCGAAACTCCTACTCCACTGATCCCAGGTCCTTCCTCTCTCCTCCTCACGCTGCTTGGTCTGGTACTGGTGGGATTTTCTGTCACGCTCGTCTAATGAGGGAGACCAAGGCGCAGCGTTGCGAGTGAACATATTCTATTTATTAAATGCTCACACGAACAAAACAATAAACAACGAATGCGTGACGTCTATGGTACAACACGAACACACACGAACAAAATCCCACAACCCGAAAGAAAAACAGACAGATTAAATATGGCTCCCAATCAGAGACAACCAGCCGACAGCTGACACTCGTTGCCTCTGATTGGGAGTCACACCGGCAAACATAGAAAATAGACAACCTAGAACACCCACCAAAGAAACAGAAAACATAGAATGAACACACCCTGGCTCAACATAATGAGTCCCCGAGCCAGGGTGTGACAGTCCTTGTGAACGCAGCTTCTAAAATACAGTTTAGAAATGTTTTAAAACTCTGTCATTGAGATAGTGAGTGAGGGGATGGCCGCATTTTTTAAGCTCATTTTTATTATTTTGTATTTTCTACTCAGTTCTGGAGGAAAGTAACTCTGTCCAATAGCAGTCACTATAACATATGTGTTGAACCAATCAGCACGGAGCCAGGTTAAACACATGGTAAATAAAAACTTAATGTGCTAAATATGTTTTGTCATGTGCTGTGTTGGCTGCATGCCTTCAGTCCCATAGCCTACATCCTCCTCTGAAGTAGGGGGAGGATGAGGCATTTTCAGTCCTCTGGGAAAAAGTGACACACAAAACAAAACAAAAACACACAAAAATCTAAATTCATATAGGTACATATTAGTATTCATATATGGTGGTCAAAGTGTGTGTTTTGCGTTCATGCGCCCTTGTGTGTGTTTGTGTATGTGTTTGTGTGTGTGTTTGTGTGTCCGCGTGTGTGCGTGCGTGCGAGAGTGTGTGTTTTGACCATCTCTTACATAACATTTATCAAAACAGGAGATTTGTATATATAGTCTCTCTAACCTTCGACCTCTGCCCTGCACTATCCCACAAACCTCTGCGACCCCACAGCCTGATGAAACAGACCTTGTGTTGCGTCCCAAATAATCAAAAGTAGTGCACTATCTAGGGACTAATGTGTGATTTGGAACATAGACCTAGTATTTGGGAAGTCATCCTGGGTAGACAGATTTGCAGGGCAGTGGGT
>NC_059208.1:64565674-64575674 GCF_020615455.1 Coregonus clupeaformis | reverse complement strand
TCTGAGCCATTAGTGTTAGTTTTGTTATTTTGCACCTTGTGACTTGCTGTGTACTGACCTCCGTTTTTGTTCTGTCTGCAGTCTCTCACCCGGAACCTTCACCCAACCTCTGCCTGATGGTCGGCGGCTGCCGAGCCAGTACCGACCAACCACTGCACCCTCAACAACCCATCCACGCCACCCGCTCTGTTCCCTGGATTATTCAGCCTCACTCGGAATCTATTAAATAAACACTCACCTTTCTCTCAACGTACCTTGTCCTGGTCTGCTTCTGGGTTCTGGCATAGTAAACCGTGACAGAACGATCCGGCCAGTAATGAACCCAGCGGACCTGGACTCTGTTCGCCATGCTATTACCCAGCAGGAGAAGATGTTGGGCCATCATAGCACGGTACTACAGGAGATCGCGTTGTCAGTTCGGAACCTTTCTACCGGTCTGACGGAGGTCCAGAACCAACGTAAGTGTCCGGTGGAGGATCCACTACCGGTTTCACCCATCTCGCCTGCCGCGTCTGAAGCTGTGTCCATCCGTGAGCCCAAGGTTCCGACGCCGGATAAATATGAGGGGGAGCTGGGAAGATAACGTTCCTTCCTTATGCAGTGTGGATTAGTGTTCGATCTACAGCCCTACTCATATGCCACAGACAAGGCTAGGATAGCCTTTGTGATTGAGTTGCTGCGTGGTCGAGCGCTGGAGTGGGCTTCAGCCGTTTGGGAACGACAGGATCCCTGCATGGTTTCATACCAGGGGTTCACGGCCGAGATGAGGAAGCTCTTCGACCATTCCGTCCGAGGGAGGGACGCAGCTAGGCGCCTGTTTTCGCTTCGCCAAGGAACTCGCAGCGTGGCCGACTTCGTGATCGAGTTCAAGACGTTGGCTGTGGAGAGTGGGTGGAACGAGGAGTCTCTGCAAGCGGCCTTTTACCAGGGTCTGTCGGAGCAGCTCAAGGATGAGTTGATCTCCTATCCGGAGCCTAGTGACCTGGACAGCTTGGTAGCCTTGTCTATTCGGGTGGATAATCGAGTCCGAGAGCGAAGGAGGGAGAAGCAATGGGGTCCGTCCAATCGATCAGCTTCTCAGTTCCCAGTCGGGTCGGGTGGTGGACCAGAACACGTCGATCATTCTCCACCACAATGGATTAGTGGAGAGGTCCTCTCTCCCGATTCTGAACCCATGCAAGTGGGGCGGCACGGGTTAACCAAGGAGGAGCGTCAACATAGACGTAGGACCAACTGCTGCCTCTACTGTGGTAGCTCGGGACATTACATCTCCACTTGTTCCCGGCGGTCGTCAAACTGCCCGGCTCGCTAAAGTTGGGAGGACTTTTAGCGAGCCAGTTTCAACCTCTCAGTACCTCTGTCAGACCCCGTTTCCCGGCTACCCTTGTGAACAGGAATCAGAGCTTAGCGCTTAACGCTTTATCGATTCAGGTGCCGATGGAAGCTTTCTTGATGCCGAGTTGGTGGAACAGCTGGGGCTTTCCAAGGAGCAATTGCCGGAAGCCATTGAAGCGACCACTCTGAACGGCAGTAGTCTGGCACGTATCACGATGAGGACTGAACCGGTTAAGATGCGGTTGTCGGGGAATCATTCTGAGATGATTTCATTCTTCATTCTGCCGTCTTCCCATGTTCCTCTGGTCCTTGGATACCCCTGGCTGACGGAACACAATCCCACGTTCGATTGGGTGACGGGCAAGGTAACGAGTTGGAGCCTTGATTGTCATGCTAACTGTCTCAAGACTGCCTGCCCCCATTCGGTTCCCAGTCAGGTGATTGAGGCCAAACCCCCCAGATTTGTCCCTGGTTCCCGAGACATATCACGATTTGGGGAAGTTTTCAGTAAGCAGAAGGCTCTGTCACTCCCTCCCCACCGACCATATGATTGTGCCATCAACCTGGTCCCTGGAGCTGTCTACCCCAAGGGAAGGTTATACAGTATCTCCCGACCTGAACGTGAGGCGTTGGAGACCTACATCAAGGAGTCCCTAGCTGCTGGTCTCGTTCGTCCCTCGTCATCACCCCTGGGGGCAGGATTCTTCTTTGTGGGTAAGAAGGATGGCTCTCTTCGACCGTGTATTGATTATCGGGGGTTGAATGACATCACGGTCAAGAACAAGTATCCCCTGCCCTTGATGAGTTCTGCCTTCGACTCCTTACAGGGTGCTACGGTGTTCACCAAGCTAGACCTACGCAATGCGTATCACCTGGTCCGGATCAGAGAGGGGGACGAGTGGTTGACGGGTTTCAACACACCGATGGGTCACTTCGAGTATCAGGTGATGCCGTTTGGACTGACCAATGCTCCAGCGGTATTCCAGAGTATGGTGAACGACGTCCTGAGAGATATGATCGGTCTCTTTGTGTTTGTTTACCTGGATGACATTCTGATCTTCTCGAAGGAACCTTCCGACCACGTCCAGCATGTCCGGCAGGTTCTGCAGCGATTGTTGGAGAATCGCCTGTTCGTGAAGGCCGAGAAGTGCGAGTTTCACGCCCACACGACATCCTTTCTCGGGTACATCATCTCCAGGGGAGAGATTAGGATGGACCAGGAGAAGGTTAGAGCGGTTCTGGAATGGGCCCAGCCCGGTACGAGATTGCAGCTCCAGAGATTTTTGGGGTTTGCGAATTTCTACCGCAGATTCATCCGGGATTACAGCCGTGTGGCCGCTCCGTTAACTGCCTTGACTTCCAGTATCAGGACCTTCAAGTGGAATCCGGAGGCGGATCGTGCGTTTTCTGGATTTGAAGAGGCGATTCACCAACGCACCGATTCTCTCTCAACCGGACACGGCCCGTCAGTTCTGCCGTTGAAGTGGACGCGTCTGATTTGGGAGTTGGCGCCATCCTGTCGCAGCGATGCTCCACGGACAGTAAACTCCATCCCTGCGCCTACTACTCTCGTCGCCTTTCGCCTGCGGAGAGGAATTACGATGTGGGTAACCGGGAGCTTCTCGCGGTGAAACTTGCCTTGGAGGAGTGGCGCCACTGGTTGGAGGGGGCGGAGCAACCGTTTATTGTCTGGACTGACCACAAGAATCTTGCTTACGTGCAATCGGCTAAACGTCTCAACTCCCGTCAGGCCAGGTGGGCGTTGTTTTTCGGACGATTCAAGTTTGCCCTGACGTTCCGACCTGGATCTAAGAACGGCAAGGCGGACGCCTTGTCCCGGATGTTCTCCAAGACGGAGGAGAGTGGGTCCAAGACCGAGACAATCCTCCCCCGGAACTGCGTCGTGGGAGCAGTTATGTGGAAGATTGAGGAGGAGGTGCTGGCGGCTCTTCGGACTCAGCCCGGTCCCGGTAACGGTCCACCCGGTCGGTTGTTTGTGCCTGAGTCGGTTCGTCCTGCTGTCCTCAAATGGTCCCACGCCAGCAAGATGGCTTGTCACCCTGGCGTGGCTCGGACAATGGCGTTTCTTCGCAGACGTTTTTGGTGGCCTGCCATGGCCGAGGATACTCGGGGTTTTGTTGCTGCCTGTCCAGTGTGTGCGCAGAATAAGAGTACCAATCGGCCCAGCTCTGGACTACTTCACCCCCTTCCTATTCCCCGGCGACCATGGTCGCATCTGGCCCTGGACTTCGTCACTGGGTTGCCCGCTTCTGAGGGGAACACGGTCGTTCTGACTATCGTGGACAGATTCAGCAAGTTCGCCCACTTTGTGCCTATTGCCAAGCTTCCCTCTGCCTCGGAGACGTCCGAGATCCTGGTTAGGGGAGGTTTTCAGGGTCCACGGTTTGCCCAGTGATATCGTTTTCCGACCGTGGCCCTCAGTTTACCTCTGCTGTCTGGAAGTCCTTCTGTTTGGCCATTGGAGCTACAGTCAGTCTCACATCTGGTTTTCACCCCCAATCCAATGGTCAGGCGGAGAGAGCCAACCAGAGGATGGAATCCACGCTACGCTGTCTGGTCTCTTCCAACCCCACCTCCTGGGTCTCTCAGTTGCCTTGGGTTGAGTATGCCCACAATACTCTTCCTACATCTGCCACTGGGATGTCTCCCTTCCAGTGCCTGTATGGCTACCAACCTCCCTTGTTTCCTTCTCAGGAGAAGGAGCTCTCAGTGCCTTCTGTTCAGGCCCATATTCGTCGTTGCCACCGGACCTGGCATCGGGCCAGAAAGGCACTCCTTAGAGTTTCGGACCGGTATCAGCTCCAGGCGAATCGTCGCCGGATCCCCGCTCCCACCTATACCATCGGAGATAGGGTTTGGTTGGCCACACGGGATCTTCCGTTACGGACTGAGTCTAGGAAGTTGTTACCGAAGTTCATTGGTCCGTTTGTGGTGGAGAAGGTGATCAATCCAGTGGCAGTTCGACTCAAACTACCGAGGACGCTCAGAGTCCATCCCACCTTTCATGTCTCCTGCCTCAAGCCTGTCTTCCTCAGTCCTCTGTTGCCTCCTCCGCCTCCTCCTCCTCCTCCTCGGATGATCGGAGGTGGTCCTGCCTACACGGTGCGTCGCATCATGGATTCCAGACGGCGGGGCCGGGGTTTCCAGTATCTCGTGGACTGGGAGGGGTATGGCCCCGAAGAGAGGAGTTGGATTCCGCGGCGACAGGTCCTAGATGCGGACCTCATCAGTGACTTCTACCGCCTCCATCCTGGCGCTCCGGGAGTCCGCCCGGTGGCGTTCGGCCGGAGGGGGGGTACTGTAACGATCCCGGCTGTCTGAGTCGGGTCCTGTCTGGTGACTAGTGTTCCGGTTCGTAATCTCCAGTTTCCCGAGGGTTCGGGAACGCTCCGGGGAGCGCTCTTGTTTTCCGCACCTGCATCCCATCAGCAATCTGCACACCTGGTCCTGATCATCACCCTTCTTAGGCTCTGGCCTAACATCCAGTTCCTGCCGGATCGTTAGCTATGAACAGTATGTTTGTCAGCGTATCAGCCTCTGAGCCATTAGTGTTAGTTTTGTTATTTTGCACCTTGTGACTTGCTGTGTACTGACCTCCGTTTTTGTTCTGTCTGCAGTCTCTCACCCGGAACCTTCACCCAACCTCTGCCTGATGGTCGGCGGCTGCCGAGCCAGTACCGGACCAACCACTGCACCCTCAACAACCCATCCACGCCACCCGCTCTGTTCCCTGGATTATTCAGCCTCACTCGGAATCTATTAAATAAACACTCACCTTTCTCTCAACGTACCTTGTCCTGGTCTGCTTCTGGGTTCTGGCATAGTAAACCGTGACATAATGCATAGTTGTATGGAAACAGACAAACAATATTGCATGTTTAGATCATGAAAGTTTCAAGATAACGAGATTCATTGTCACCAATTAGCGTGGCGCATTAACCAATTAGACTACATTATCTATGGATGTAATATTTCATCATCATTCTTTATCAGACACCGTTTCTATGGTCCCATGTACCACCTTTTCAGACTATTTACAGTATTGACAGTACTGCATTTTATGGATGCAGGCCCTTGTAATTGCTTGTCCAATTCTGCCAACTCGTTACTGATGATTGAGTTCACATTGTGGAACGAGTATATAAAGAATTGATTGGGATCCACTTGCAACAGCATAGCGATACGTACTGTAACATGGAGCCGGCAGGTGATCCAGGTCACAATAGAGGTCAAGCAGTGGTGGGAGGAAGATGTGTTGGTCAAAGGAATGGCAGGGGACAAGCACCCCTTCTGAGAGATGGTCGTGGGCCTTGTTTGAGAGGTGTGGGGGAACGTGGTAGAGGACAAGGCCACCGACCAAGACAGCGGCAGCAACAGCAACAGCAAAGAGTGTCCAATGAAATCCGAGCAATAGTTGTAGACCATGTCATAAATCATGGCATGACAATGACTGAGGCGGCTACAATGATACAACCAAACCTCAGAAGGTCAACCGTGGCCTCAATAATCAGAACTTTCCGCAATGAGAACCGGTAAGTCGTCAGCATGCACTAAACATTATGCTACTCTCAATTGTCAAATGACTGCATACCAATGTGTATCACAGAGTAGGTGATGTGACCAAGTGTCTTCTTACTATAATGTTCCCTGTAGAATTGACACTAGGCCAAATAGGGGAGGCAGAGGCAAAATTCTGACTGACCAACAAGAGCAGGCTGTGGTCGATTTGGTTCGGGCCAGAAATGATATTCGCCTTACAGAAATTCGCCAGCATATCTTGGACAATGAAGACATGTTTAACAATGTGGAATCCATAAGTTTGCCGACTGTTGCACGCATGCTGAAAAGGCACCAGGTGTCTTTAAAACAACTATACCGTGTGCCTTTTGAAAGAAATGCAGACAGAGTGAAGCAAATGAGGACTGAGTATGTTCAGGTATGTTCAGTTTCAAGATGGCTGTTGTAATAAAATTCCCTAATAATTCTACATTGTACAGTAATAATAGTAAATAATAATAATCAGTAAATCTCTTTCCAAAATGTATTTTTAGAGGGTGATGGAGCTGGATGCTGATGACAACCATCACAAATTTATATATTTGGATGAGGCAGGCTCTAACCTGGCCAAGACAAGGAGGAGAGGTCAGAATTTCATTGGCCAGCGGGCAACCATCCAAGTACCTGGACAACGTGGGGCCAACATTACCATGTGTGCGGCTATATCAGAAGATGGTGTGGTGGGATGCAGATCTCGTATTGGATCATATAATGCAGCTCTCCTTGTAACCTTCCTTGATGAGCTCGATCAGGCCTGTAGAGCCGATGGCGTGACCTATGTCATTGTGTGGGATAATATCAGGTTCCACCATGCTCATATGGTCCAAGCATGGTTTCAGGCCCATGCACAATTTACCACCCTGTATTTACCCCCATACTCTCCTTTCCTTAACCCGACTGAGGAATTTTTCTCCACATGGAGATGGAAGGTTTATGATAGGCGCCCTCATGAACAAGTCACTCTTCTCCAGGCCATGGATGACGCATGCAATGACATCACAGCAGACCAGTGTCAGGATTCGCCATGCCCGAAGGTTTTTTCCAAGATGTTTGGCTAATGAAAACATCCATTGTGATGTAGATGAGAACCTGTGGCCAAATCCACAAGACAGAGGTGATGAAAATGTAGAAGTACAGTAATCACTCCTATGTTTTGCTTTTTTACAGTACAAGCAAGTAAGCTGAGGAACACAGTACTGCATTTGATGTTTTACAGTACTGTATTGTTTTTCATCAATATATTTCAGATTTTGTTCAATGATTCCACTGTGTCTGTAGTATTCTCTCTACGACTGCAGTACTTTTACAGGGATGTATTTACATGTAGTACCATAATGAAACACGTATCACCTATTTTGTACTACAATATTTAATGATTGTACGAACAATGACACAGTGAAACTATCGGTTGCTTTAACGTCTCATTGGTATTTCACAAAAAAAGTTTTTTTTTGAACCAACGATTGTGCAAGTGCAAGATTTCTTTAAAGATATCAATGCACAATGCAATGTTTTGAACATTGGACAGCCTGTGTTACAAGTGATGACCGTTTTGAGTTTTGTGTCTAGAGTTTTGAAAAATGTCGTCAAGATTCTGAAATTAGTGCCAAAGTGATTGTAAAAAACTGTAGTTAGAAAACTAGTTAGTTAGTTAGTTGGAAAAGGGGTTAGTTAGTTAGTTAGTTAGTTGGAAAAGGGGTTAGTTAGACTAACTGAACTACAGACAGAGGAGATTGTAATATAGTGATCGAGAGCGAAAAGAGTGACTGTGTGTGTGTGTCTGTGTGTGTCTGTGTGTGTGTGTGTGTATACGCCAATGTGTGCGTACATGTGAATGTATATCTATTTGGTTATTCACAGAATGATTAATCAGTAATGACAGGCATCACTCTGACTGTTGGGGACAGTTACAGTGGGGGAAAAAAGTATTTAGTCAGCCACCAATTGTGCAAGTTCTCCCACTTAAAAAGATGAGAGAGGCCTGTAATTTTCATCATAGAAAAAAAAATCCAGAAAATCACATTGTAGGATTTTTAATGAATTTATTTGCAAATTATGGTGGAAAATAAGTCTTTGGTCTCCTACAAACAAGCAAGATTTCTGGCTCTCACAGACCTGTAACTTCTTCTTTAAGAGGCTCCTCTGTCCTCCACTCGTTACCTGTATTAATGGCACCTGTTTGAACTTGTTATCAGTATAAAAGACACCTGTCCACAACCTCAAAAAGTCACACTCCAAACTCCACTATGGCCAAGACCAAAGAGCTGTCAAAGGACACCAGAAACAAAATTGTAGACCTGCACCAGGCTGGGAAGACTGAATCTGCAATAGGTAAGCAGCTTGGTTTGAAGAAATCAACTGTGGGAGCAATTATTAGGAAATGGAAGACATACAAGACCACTGATAATCTCCCTCGATCTGGGGCTCCACGCAAGATCTCACCCCATGGGGTCAAAATGATCACAAGAACGGTGAGCAAAAATCCCAGAACCACACAGGGGGACCTAGTGAATGACCTGCAGAGAGCTGGGACCAAAGTAACAAAGCCTACCATCAGTAACACACTACGCCGCCAGGGACTCAAATCCTGCAGTGCCAGACATGTCCCCCTGCTTAAGCCAGTACATGTCCAGGCCCGTCTGAAGTTTGCTAGAGTGCATTTGGATGATCCAGAAGAGGATTGGGAGAATGTCATATGGTCAGATGAAACCAAAATATAACTTTTTGGTAAAAACTCAACTCGACGTGTTTGGAGGACAAAGAATGCTGAGTTGCATCCAAAGAACACCATACCTACTGTGAAGCATGGGGGTGGAAACATCATGCTTTGGGGCTGTTTTTCTGCAAAGGGACCAGGACGACTGATCCGTGTAAAGGAAAGAATGAATGGGGCCATGTATCATGAGATTTTGAGTGAAAACCTCCTTCCATCAGCAAGGGCATTGAAGATGAAACGTGGATGGGTCTTTCAGCATGACAATGATCCCAAACACACCACCCGGGCAACGAAGGAGTGGCTTCGTAAGAAGCATTTCAAGGTCCTGGAGTGGCCTAGCCAGTCTCCAGATCTCAACCCCATAGAAAATCTTTGGAGGGAGTTGAAAGTCTGTGTTGCCCAGCGATAGCCCCAAAACATCACTGCTCTAGAGGAGATCTGCAAGGAGGAATGGGCCAAGATACCAGCAACAGTGTGTGAAAACCTTGTGAAGACTTACAGAAAACGTTTGACCTGTGTCATTGCCAACAAAGGGTATATAACAAAGTATTGAGAAACTTTTGTTATTGACCAAATACTTATTTTCCACCATAATTTGCAAATAAATTCATAAAAAATCCTACAATGTGATTTTCTGTCATAGTTGATGTGTACCTATGATGAAAATTACAGGCCTCTCTCATCTTTTTAAGTAGGAGAACTTGCACAATTGGTGGCTGACTAAATACTTTTTTCCCCACTGTATGTGCAGAAGATGATGTGCAAATAGAGATACTGGGGTGATAAGAGTAGCTTCCATAAATATGCATAATTTCCAGAAAAATTGTTTTATATATATATATACAGTGTATACATTACCGTTCAGTTTGGGGTCACTTAGAAATGAAATGAGTTTGAATAGGAAATATAGCAAAATGCATTGGAAAAGGTTAGAAATAATGATTTTTAATATAAATAATAATTGTGTCCTTCAAACTTTGCTTTCGTCAAAGAATCCTCCATTTGCAGTAATTACAGCCATGCAGACCTTTGGCATTCTAGCTGTCAATTTGTTGAGGTAATCTGAGGAGATTTCACACCATGCTTCCTGAAGCACCTCCCACAAGTTGGATTGGCTTGATGGGCACTTCTTACTTAACATATGGTCAAGCTGTTCCCACAACACCTCAATAGGGTTGAGATCCGGTGACTGTGCTGGCCACTCCATTATAGACAGAATACCAGCTGACTGCTTCTTCCCTAAATAGTTATTGCATAGTTTGGAGCTGTGCTTTGGGTCATTGTCCTGTTGTAGGAGGAAATTGTCTCCAATCAAGTGCCGTCCAGAGGGTATGGCATGGCGTTGCAAAATGGAGTGATAGCCTTCCTTCT
>NC_059208.1:64543174-64560674 GCF_020615455.1 Coregonus clupeaformis | reverse complement strand
CAGTCCCATCACATCCCATCAAACAGGCTGATAGAACCAGGATCTGCGTCCCAATTGTTGGCACCCTAGTCCCTGTTTGGTGCACTACTACACATAGGGCTGTGGTCTAAAGTAGTGCACTATATATATATATATATTTTTTATATTTTTTATTTTTTTTTTTATAAAAGGAAATAGGGTGCCATTTGGGACGCATGTCTCTCCACGTGACACGACTCACAGGAAATACACCAGAATGTTCTCTTCCCATGCTATCAAATTAACGTCAGATTAGATTTTTTTTTTTTTTTTAAATCAGTTTAGGAGAATTTACGCAGCAGGTTAGGAGAATTAAGTTAAGGTTAGGGAAAAGGGTTAGGGTTAGCTTAAATGCATTTGACAAAAGCTGGATCCCTTCTAGCCATGACCGTGCTATTGTACTGGGGTGAGAGCGTGGTTTATGTATCTGTAGTCTGTCTCGTGGACTCAGGGCGCTTGGCATACTGTGATAAGAGACTATCTGTAGTACATTTCTCACATAAAACGAACTGAGAGTTGAATAGAGACTTAGAACTTTAGTAACTGTGTAGAGATGGAAGCCTAGTTCAGCTGCATCACTGCTGTGTGTAGAGGAGGAGCACAGAGGCACGGTCAGCCGACTGTTTTAAAATCACTACCAAATGAACCACACACACACACACACAACATAGTCATAATTGTACAGTACTTCTTATAAAAGCCAACAATAGCTTACTTCTTGCAATATTCCTTACATTTGTCCAGTGGCGGCTCCTGAAAAAATTCTCAGGAGGGGCAATTTTTCTGATGATTTAGGTGACCTACACACATTTAAAAAAAGATATGTCCAGCAACAACATGAAGACAGGGGCAGCATATAAGTCAATACCAGAAGCATTTATTGACTGATCTCAAAAGTGTTGGCTTACCAGGGTTGGTGGAGCCCTCAGTTTCATCTTTGCCTCGCAAAGCTAACTCAAACACTCCGCAAAACTTCACACACTGGATTAGCCGGCTGAGGATGTGGCGGTTCTTGCTAATGTCGTAGTAAATATATTTGTTATAGTGAATATGGAATATGATATGTTGAGTAAAATGTTGTGCTAAGATCTATTTAGGTCAGGAGCTGGTTATAAGTTCTGTTCCTATCCAATAACAATGGACAAAAGGGTCCTATCTTGTCAGCCTTGTCAGCAGGTGGCCAAGGACAACACCCACGCCATAGGCCTCTCAGTTCTTCCAACTCACGAGTTCTTGCTCTGAGGACACACACACACACAAACACACACACACACACATCATCACTGTTAAACACACACACACACACACACACATCATCACTGTTAAACACACACACACACACACACACACACAAAATCCCCTCTCTTAGGCTGAACATTTGAAGACAGAGAACCCGACTCAGAGCCAATGCAACAGTGACAGTAGCCTGCAGGGGACCTCGCCCAACTCATCAGGACCAATCAGAAGATCAGAACTACTAGATTGAACCTACTTCATTTATTGCATAAAATGTCTGCACACAATGTTTCGGGGCTCTCTTCAGATAATAATAATAATAATAATAATAATAATAATAATATGCCATTTAGCAGACGCTTTTATCCAAAGCGACTTACAGTCATGCGTGCATACATTTTTGTGTATGGGTGGTCCCGGGGATCGAACCCACTACCTTGGCGTTACAAGCACCATGCTCTACCAGCTGAGCTACAGAAAGTGGATACTCATGGATGCGCATTGCAATTGTAAAATGTCAACACAATTGGAGACACCACGTCATTTTTGGAGACATGTTATTGACAGTAAACTATTGTAGATGCGACTGCTAACTAACTAAAACATTTTAGCTGGCTAGCTAATCATCTTAGCTAAATGTGGGGCAAACAATTCAGTTATTTACCGTTAATTTGAGGGATTGGGGTGAAAGAAATCGAGTTACATAGTGATACTTTACGATATACTGTATTGACAATATCGCAATATTTTAGCGCTAGTTGGCTGTACCTGCACCAAAACACCATTATTGTTCCTTCATAGCTTGTTCTCAATCTTTTCACATTGGGAGCCAATTTGTTTTCAGCACTTTTATTTCCATGACTGATCAAAACTCGTTCTCATGGCTTTCTGATCCCTCTGCAACAGACATATGGTGCGCAATAAAATCACAGTATCGAATCGCAATACGTATAGAATCATGAGACTCGCAATGCTGATGCATATATCTTATCGTGAGGTTCCTGGCAATTCCCAGCCCAAGTTCATTTGCCACAACAAATCTCTTCGCTAGCAAACGCGATGTCTTCTCCAAAACGGCAATGTGTCTCCAGCAATGTTTACTTTTTTGACGTTCTATGGCATCTCCACTTTCCAAGCATATATGACCACATGTAATATTTTGGTAAGTGATGCAAATAGTGAACTATGTAGGGCCAGGATGTAAAATATATGTAGCTGCAGCAATTTCTCTTATCTGATATGGTAAGTAATGGGGCTTAATTTATAGCTCCCTAAGAGTTTGACGAACGGGTCCGTGAACGCGATTCCAGATATATTTACCTCTGAATAAACTGCCTTTATTACACCATATCCACATCCAGTAAACTTGTGATTATCAACACTAACCTCATCGTTGTGGCGGCGGACAGCTAGCCTGTATCCCTCGTCATCCAGTTGAGTGAGTGGCAATGTCTTTTTTCGTTCGTACCAATTTTTGGAAAATCCTCGGGTGTAGGACTTTCCGCCTTAGAAACCTGTTGAATTATTAAATTTGGTCTGGGAGGTCCTAATTGTTTCGTTGCCAATTTATCTTCATTTGTTCGCCGACAAAAAGGAACTTCTTTCAAACAATCCACTCTTTTCTCAGTTACGTTCATGGTTACGTAACGTATGACGAAAGCGCGTAAGTGCAAGCCCACAGACACCCATTGAGATTGTATTGAAGGCTCTGAAATTTGAAAAAAATAGATTTTACATGGGAGTCTATGACAGAAGTTCTGGGCGATTTTCAATCTGACTGAAATCGCCCCAAAAGGGGGTGGAGCCATTTGAAGCACGACTTTAGCCTGATTCGACATTTAGTGGCAGTGTGGCACTGTGGCAGATCAGACGTATAGATTACAACACTGATAACTACTGTTGCCGTGATATAATTGATTAGAAAAAAAATCCCTTCCTTTTCCCGTTTGGCAGTGCGTCGCCCATATCGCCCTATTGAACAGGCCGTCCCTGCATTTGTCACATTCTGCTTGAAATCAAATTGTACACTGGGCCCTAAATCCCCAAAGAAAGCAGAGACAGGAAGAGGCCAGTAAAGACTGCCTGATTATCAGTCTGTCAGAAAGAGAACAATGTTTATGGTTTGTGGTTGTGTGGTGATCAAAGGTTAGCTCATTGTTTACACTGCCCTTACACTATAGCTGCATCGTTAGCGTCGTTAGCATTCTCCACATTGTCCCAGGCTAAACAAGAGCTACGTCCCAATTGGCACCGTTTTCCCTACATAGTGCACTACCTGGTCAAAAGTAGTGCACTACATTGGGAAAAGGGTGCCATTTTGGATGCAGCTCTTGTTAAACCTGGGACAATGAGGAGAATGCTAACTATGCTAACGATGCAGCTATATTGTATAAAGGGTAAGGGTGCTATTCGGGACGCTAAACAACTCTCAGAGACGCTCCAATGAATGTCAATGGAATCTTCATGGAGACAGGCAGCACGTCAATTAGCTTATCTGAGGATCAGCAGTGTATGGGTTGATGGTGCTTTCTAAATACGCTTGGGTCTACCCCATCAGGCCCCATCAGGCCCCATCAGGCCCCATCAGGCCCCATCAGGCCCCATCAGGCCCCATCAGGCCCCATCAGGCCCCATCAGGCCCCATCAGGCCCCATTCAACTCAGAGACCACTATTTGTATTAGTATTTATTAAGGATCCCCATTAGTTCCTGCCAAGGCAGCAGCTACTCTTCCTGGGGTTAGTTATGGATCCCCATTAGTTCCTGCCAAGGCAGCAGCTACTCTTCCCGGGGTTTATTATGGATCCCCATTAGTTCCTGCCAAGGCAGCAGCTACTCTTCCTGGGGTTAGTGATGGATCCCCATTAGTCCTGCCAAGGCAGCAGCTACTCTTCCTGGGGTTAGTGATGGTCCCCATTATTCCTGCAACAGCAGCTACTCTTCCCGTTATTATGGATCCCCATTAGTTCCTGCCAAGGCAGCAGCTACTCTTCCTGGGGTTTATTATGGATCCCCATTAGTTCCTGCCAAGGCAGCAGCTACTCTTCCCGGGGTTTATTATGGATCCCCATTAGTTCCTGCCAAGGCGCCTCTTCGGTTTATTATGGATCCCCATTAGTTCCTGCCAAGGCAGCAGCTACTCTTCCTGGGGTCCAAGCAACATTAAGGCAGTTACATACAATTAAAAACATGACATTACATTTCACAACAGACTTCACAACACATTGTGTGGCCTAATGTACTACTCCAGGCCACTACTCTACTACCAGATATCTACAACACAAAATCCATGTGTACGTGTGTGTATAGTGCGTATGTTATCGTGTGTGTGTGTGCATGTGTCTGTGCCTGTTTCTCTTCACAGTCCCCGCTGTTCCATAAGGTGTATTTTAATCTGTTTTTTTTTTTTAATCTGATTTTACTGTTTGCATCAGTTACCTGATGTGTAATGGAGTTCCATGGAGTCATGGCTCTATGTAGTACTGTGCGCCTCCCATAGTCTGTTCTGGACTTGGGGACTGTGAAGAGACCTCTGGTGGCATGTCTTGTGGGTTATGCATGGGTATTTGAGCTGTGTGCTATTAGTTTAAACAGACAGCTCGGTACATTCAACAAGCTTTCGCAGTCTCACGTCAGAATTAGACAGTCATTCATGTTTCTGAAACGTCAAATTTCTAAGTTGTTCCAAACTTCACATTTTAAAGTGTTTAGGGTTAAATTTAGGCATTAACTCCGAATGTTTAAGGTTAGGGTTAAGGTTAGGCATTAACTCCGAATGGTTAAGGTAAGGGTTAAGGTTTGGGATAGGCTTAAAACATCTCAAAACAACTTTCTATAGCTGGATTCGAACATGAAACTTTTTGCATACGCCCATCCGCCATCCTGTCCACAACACCCTAGCAAGACCGAAACCTACATGAAGGTAACAACACTCACTGTTGCCCATAGTGGCCGGTTTCCACATTCATCTCCCGACGTCCTCAGACGTGGATGGACGTCTAATACTGACTTGTATCACTGGTGACCTGGCTGGCATTCAACATGTCTATACTTCTCACAAATACAAGTAGTGATAAAGTCAATCACTCCTCTACTTTGAACCAGGAGAGATTGACATGCATATTATTAATGTTACCTATCAATGTACATTTAAGGGCCAGCCACATTGCCCTGTTCTGGGCCAATTGTGATTTTCCAAAGTCCGTCTTTGTGGTACCTGACCACACGACTGGAAAGTAGTCTAGGTGCGACAAAACTAGGGCCTGTAGGACTTGCCTTCTTGATAGTGTTGTTAAGAAGGCAGAACCCCGCTTTATTATGGACAGACCTCTCCCCATCTTAGCTACTGTTGCATTAATATGTTTTGACCATGACAGTTTCACAGTCCAGGGTTACTCCAAGCAGTTTAGGCTCCTCAACTTGCTCAATTTCCACATTATTAATTACAATATTTAGTTGAGGTTTAGGGTTTAGTGAATGATTCGTCCCAAATACAATGCTTTTAGTTTATGAAATATTTAGGACTAACTTATTTATTGTCACCCATTCTGAAACTGACTGCAGTTCTTGCTTAAGTGTTGCAGTGATTTCACTTGCTGTGGTAGCTGATGTGTATAGTGTTGAGTCATCTGCATACATAGACAAACACGCATTACTCAGAGCCAGTGGAAGGTCATTAGTAAAGATTGAAAATATAAAGGGGCCTAGACAACTGCCCTGGGGAATGCCTGACTCTACCTGGATTATGTTGGAGAGGCTTCCATTAAAGAACACCCTCTGTGTTCTGTTAGACAGGTAACTCTCAATCTACAATATAGCAGGGGATGTAACGCCATAACAGATACGTTTTTCCAGCAGCAGATTATGATTGGCAATGTCAAAAGCTGCACTGAAGTATAACAAAACAGCTCCCACAATCTTTTATTATCAATTTCTCTCAGCCAATCATCAGTCATTTGTGTAAGTGCCGTAAATGTTGAAAGCCCTTCCCTATAAGTGTGCTGAAAATCTGTTGTTGATTTGTTTACTGTGAAATAGAATCGTATCTGTTAAATAAAGGTTAAATATAAAAATACAAATCTGGTCTAACACCATTTTCCCCCTAAAGTTTACTAAGTGTTGGTAACAGGTTGATTGGTCGTCTGTTTGAGCCAGTAAAGGGTGCTTTGATATTATTGGGTAGCGGAATGACTTTTGCTTCCCTCCAGGCCTGAGGGCACACACTTTCCTGTAGGCTTAGATTGAAGAGATGGCAAATAGGAGTGGCAATATCGTCCGCTATCATCCTCAGTAATTTTCCATCCAAGTTGTCAGACCCAGGTAGCTTGTCATTGTTGATAGACAACAATACTTTTTTCACCTCTTCCACACTCACTTTACTGAATAAAAAATGACAATTCTTGTCTTTCATAAATTGGTCATTTATGCATAGATGTGTAAGTTCAGAATTAGTTGTTGGCACTATAGTATTGATACAGATGTAATATCTTAATTTGATCACTCTGTTGTCACATAGAATTTTCCTGTGCAGCAGGAAATGCAAATTGTAGTGTTTCAAGGTTGAAAAAGGCTTCTAAAAGGTGTAATTTCCACTTTACAATTTTAGACTTGATTTGCCCTAACGAAAAATGTATCAACCCCTACAAAAATATCAATGAATTATAATCCACATAATAATTCACATTTCCTGTTGCTGCAGGATTATTTTCCTGCTGTGAGAAACTGGTCAAATTAAGATATAACATCTGTATGTGGTGTCATGCCGGGCAATGCTAGAAACTGATAGACAGGTAAGGACACACAAACACAGACAGAGACAGAGACCCAGAGACACAGACAGAGACACAGAGACACAGAGACACAGACAGAGACACAGAGACACAGACAGAGGCACAGAGACACAGACAGAGACCCAGAGACACAGACAGAGACAGAGACAGAGACAGAGACACAGACAGAGGCACAGAGACACAGACAGAGACCCAGAGACAGAGACAGAGACAGAGACAGAGACAGAGACAGAGACAGAGACAGAGACACCCAGAGACAGAGACAGAGACAGAGACAGAGACACACACAGACAGAGACCCAGAGACACAGACACAGACACAGACAGAGACAGAGACCCAGAGACACAGACAGAGACCCAGAGACAGAGACAGAGACAGAGACCCAGAGACAGAGACAGAGACACAGATAGAGACACAGACATAGATAGACAGAAACAGAAACACAGACAGAGACACAAGACACACACCCCTAAAGACGTTCCCCTGGGCTATAATTGAGGTCAGAGACATCTTGGGCAGATAAACAAGACCTATTGATTCTGGGTAATTTGACTCAGTGAGGGAGATAATGGAATTATGTGGGCTCTCCTCTCTCTCTCTCTCTCTCTCTCTCTCTCTCTCTCTCTCTCTCTCTCTCTCTCTCTCTCTCTCTCTCTCTCTCTCTCTCTCTCTCTCTCAATTCAATTCAATTCAATTCAATTTCAATTTAAGGGCTTTATTGGCATGGGAAACGTGTGTTAACATTGCCAATTTATTTCAAATATACTTTATTGCCCAAGCAAGTGAAAAACAATAAACAAAAGTAAAATAAGCAATCAGAAATTAAGAGTAAACACACACACAAAAGTTTTAAAAGGATAAAGAGTTATATTATTATCTACCTACAGTGTTTTAACAATGTGCAAATAGTTGCAGTACGAACAGGAAGATAAATAAATACTGGTGGTATTTACAATGTTGTTTGTGCTCCACTGGTTGCCCTTTTCTTGCGGCAACGGGTCACAAATCTTGCTGCTGTGATTGCACACTGTGGTATTTCACCTAACATATAAGGGAGTTTATCAAAGTTGGATTTGTTTTCAATTTTTTTGGCGGTCTGTGCAATCTGAGGGAAATATGCATCTCTTATGTGTTCATACATTTGGCAGGAAGTTAGGAAGTGCAGCTCAGTTTCTACCTCATTTTGTGGGAAACTAAAGTATGTGGACACCCCTTCAAATTAGTGGATTCGGATATTTCAACCGGACCCGTTGCTGACAGCCATGCAATCTCCATAGACAAACATTGGCAGTAGAATGGAGTTACTGAAGAGCTCAGTGACTTTCAACGTGGCCCAGTCATAGGATGCCACCTTTCCAACAAGTCAGTTCGTCAAATTCCTGCCCTGCTAGAGCTGCTCCGGTCAACTGTAAAGTGCTGTTATTGTGAAGTGGAAACGTCTAGGAGCAACAATGGCTCAGCTGTGACGTGATAGGCCACAAAAGCTCACAGAACGGGACCGCCGAGTGCTGAAGCGCGTAAAAATCGTCTGTCCTCGGTTGCAACACTCACTATCGAGTGTCAAACTGACTCTGGAAGCAACATCAGCACAATAATTGTTTGTCGGGAGCTTCATGAAATGGGTTTCCATGGCTGAGCAGCCGCACACAAGCCTAAGATCACCATACGCAATGCCAAGCGTCAGCTGGAGTGGTATAAAGCTCGCCGCCATTGGACTCTGGAGCAGTGGAAACACGTTCTCTGGAGTGATGAATCACGCTTCACCATCTCGCAGTCCGACGGACAAATCTGGGTTTGGTAGATGCCAGGAGAACGTTACCTGCCCCAATGCATAGTGCCAACTGTAAAGTTTGATGGAGGAATAATGGTCTGGGGCTGTTTTTCATGGTTTGGGCCACTTAGTTCCAGTGAAGAAAAATCTTAACGCTACAGCATACAATGACATTCTAGATTATTCTGTGCTCCTAACTTTGTGGCAACAGTTTGGGGAAGGCCCGTTCCTGTTTCAGTATGACAATGCCCCCGTGCACAAAGCGAGGTCCATTCAGAAATGGTTTGTCGAGAGCGGTGTGGAAGAACTTGACTGGCGGTGTGGAAGAACTTGACTGCAAATAGCCCTGACCTCAACCCCATCGAATTTGGAACGCCAACTGCGAGCCAGGCCTAATCGCCCAACATCAGTCCCGACCTCCCTAATGCTCTTGTCGCTGAATGGAAGCAAGTCCCCGCAGCAATGTTCCAACATCTAGTGGAAAGCCTTCCCAGAAGAGTGGAGGCTGTTATAGCAGCAAAGGGGGGACCAACTCCATGATTTTGGAATGAGATGTTTGATGAGCAAGTGTCCACATACTTTTGGTAATGTATTGTCCTTCGAAATGTAGACTTTACAATGTAAGCCGATATTAAGAATAGTAGCAGTCATTATATTGATACTTTCTCTCTAAAGGCCGGACTGAAGGATGTTGGTGCTCATCTAGACTTCATGCTACCAATTAAAGGTACGTTTTGGATTAAATATCTGAGATGCACAAAATAATGCCCTGTTGTGACATTGACTTTCAAAAGGGTTGTACAGGGTTGTGACTAGAGGGAGTACAGCTACGACTGGAAGTTACTTTTCGTAGCAGGTTAGGAGAGCATTTTAGCTAACCCTAACCCTTTTCCTAACCTTAACCTAATTCTCCTAACCTGCTATGTTAATTCTCATAACCTGCTGCATAAATTATCCTAACCTGCTGCATAAATTATCCTAATCTGGTAACTCTGGCCTGAGTTGCAGGCCAAATTGCATAGCTGTTGGTTTTTTTTACACAAATATAACATGCTTTAATATATTAGTTATACTGAATTCAATTATGATACTGTGTTGCTGAATATGTGATAATACTTCTAAATACTGTCCTTTGCTGTCTGTCATTTCTAAATATAGATGCAGAGTTCCGGCGAATCATGAACCAGAACATAACACCTTCTATGCTGCGCTCAACTGTCACACCCCTCGTTTGATGACTTTGTACCGACAGAAGGCATCGAAGACCGGAAGGCTCAATGACGCTTTAGTTGACATTCTGAGGTAATAATAATAATAATAATAATGTTCTACGCTACAGGTAAGACCAGGCTATGCTCAAACCCTACAACCCAACCCGAATACTCCGTTCTGCCACCTCTGGTCTCTTGGCTCTCCCACCCCTACGGGAGGGCAGCTCCCGCTCAGCCCAGTCCCAGCTCTACTCTGTCCTGGCACCCCAATGGTGGAACCATCTTCCACCTGAAGTCAGGACAGCAGAGACCCTGTTTTATAATATATATAATAATAATATTATTATTATGTACATTTATTTTTTAAACTTCATATACAAACTTATACATACAAACAACAACTTACAGATGCACACGAACACTGACTACATCTCATCTGCCCAGACCCACATGCTCTCACCCCCATCCCTGCCCAGACCCACATGCTCTCACCCCCATCCCTGCCCAGACCCACATGCTCTCACCCCCATCCCTGCCCAGACCCACATGCTCTCACCCCCATCCCTGCCCAGACCTACATGTTCTCACCTCCATCCCTGCCCAGACCTACATGTTCTCACCCCCATCCCTGCCCAGACCCACATGTTCTCACCTCCATCCCTGCCCAGACCCACATGTTCTCACCTCCATCCCTGCCCAGACCCACATGTTCTCACCTCCATCCCTGCCCAGACCCACATGCTCTCACCTCCATCCCTGCCCAGACCCACATGTTCTCACCTCCATCCCTGCCCAGACCCACATGTTCTCACCTCCATCCCTGCCCAGACCCACATGCTCTCACCTCCATCCCTGCCCAGACCCACATGTTCTCACCTCCATCCCTGCCCAGACCCACATGCTCTCACCTCCATCCCTGCCCAGACCCACATGCTCTCACCTCCATCCCTGCCCAGACCCACATGCTCTCACCTCCATCCCTGCCCAGACCCACATACTCTCACCTCCATCCCTGCCCAGACCCACATGCTCTCACCTCCATCCCTACTGCCTGCATTATTGTTTGCCCACTTGGCCTTAAATTGTATACATGTGTTTTTCTCGGTCGGCCATGCTATTTCAATATTTCGATAATAAATCATAAATCATTAATTTTTTTCTATTGTGTTAATGATGGCGGACTGATTTACAAGTTTTTAGTATACTTTTTTTGTCAAGATGTGTGACGAGAAGAGAATCGTCCAGCACACTGGATATCTCACTACACCCCCCCACATGCCATGTCTGGAAATATGCAGACAGACGGATTACATTGTAATACTTCTGACAGCCAACTTGCTAGCTCCGCCCACAACTTCCTGACTTTATAGAATTCCCAGAAAGCATGGATTATTGAATCATTGTTAGTTTTACACTTAAGACATGACTCTGCCATTGTGCTGTAGAATTTGTGAATTTTGTCTCTTGTATAATAGATTTCTATACATTAGTTTATACTGGATTAAGCGTACATGTCACGCCCTGGCTCTGGGACTCTTATATGTTGAGCCAGGGTGTGTAGATTCTATGTGTTTGTGTTTCTATGTTAGGATCTAGTTCATGTGTATCTATGTTGGCCGGGGTGGTTCTCAATCAGAGGCAACGAGAATCAGCTGTTGCTTGTTGTCTCTGATTGGGAGCCATACTTAGGCAGCCTGTTTGGCACAGTGTATTGTGGGATCTTGTTCCGTGTTGGTTTGTGTTTGTTACCAAGGACTTCACGTATCGTTTTGTTGTTTTTGTTCGTGTGGTGAATATAATAAAGTATGTTCGCATTCCACGCTGCGCATTGGTCTACTCCTTTTGACGATCGTGACAGAAGATCCCACCAATACTGGACCAAGCAGCGTGTTTCGGAGCTAACGCCGGGTAAGGAGATGGAGAAGTTGGCGATGGCCCAGGTGGGCCAATGGGGGTCCTGGGAGGACATGTTCGAGGGCAGAGGACCATGGGCAAAGGTTAAAGCCTTGGCGAGAGAGGAGGTACGGCGCCAACAGTGTCGTCGTCGGACAGGCGAGAGGCAACCCCAATAAATTTTTAGGGGGGGGCACATGGCATGGGCGACGGGGCTGCTGGAGGCAGATAAGGGGCGAGTTTGTGGACGAGGAGAGAAGGCCACCGGGTTACGGGAGCCAATGGTGATTAGAGGGAGGGAAAGTGTAGAGGCACGGCGAGAGGTACTGAAGTGTGTTGCCAGTCCGGTCCGGCCCGTTCCTGATCCCCGTATAAGGCCAGTGGTGTGTGTTCCCAGTGCGGTCCGGCCTGTTCCTGTCCCTCGCACCAAGCCTGTGATGCGCGTCGCCAGCCCGGTCCGGCCTGTTTCTGCCCCTCGCACCAAGCCTATGGTGCGCGTCGCCAGCCCGGCCCGGCCTGTTCCTGCTCCCCGCACCAAGCCTATGGTGCGCGTCGCCAGCCCGGCCCGGCCTGTTCCTGCTCCCCGCACCAAGCCTATGGTGCGCGTCGCCAGCCCGGCCCGGCCCATTCCTGCTCCCCACACCAAGCCAGGGGTGCGCGTCGTCAGCCCGGTCCGGCCCATTCCTGCTCCCCGCACCAAGCCTGTGGTGCGCATCGTCAGCCCGGTCCGGCCCGTTCCTGCTCCCCGCACCAAGACAGGGGTGCGCGTCGTCAGCCCGGTCCGGCCCATTCCTGCTTCCCGCACCAAGCCTGGGGTGCGTGTCGTCAGTCCGGCACAGCCCGTGCCCGGTTCACCGGTGCCTGGTCAGGTACCGGTCAGCTGCTCCACACCGGAGCCTAAGCAATCCGCTCCACCGATGTCCAGTCCAGCTCTAGCCAGCGGGACCAGCCAGGGGCACTACGGGGGGGTTATTAGAGGGTGGTGGTCACGCCCGGAGCCGGATCCGCCTCCGAGGAGGAATGCCCACCCGGCCCTCCCCTGTTCGGTTTATGTTTGGCGCGGTCGCAGTCCGCGCCTTTGGGGGGGGGTACTGTCACGCCCTGGCTCTGGGACTCTTATATGTTGAGCCAGGGTGTGTAGTTTCTATGTGTTTGTGTCTCTATGTTAGGACCTAGTTCATGTGTATCTATGTTGGCCGGGGTGGTTCTCAATCAGAGGCAACGAGAATCAGCTGTTGCTTGTTGTCTCTGATTGGGAACCATACTTAGGCAGCCTGTTTGGCACAGTGTATTGTGGGATCTTGTTCCGTGTTGGTTTGTGTTTGTTACCAAGGACTTCACGTATAGTTTTGTTGTTTTTGTTCGTGTGGTGAATATAATAAAGTATGTTCGCATTCCACGCTGCGCATTGGTCTACTCCTTTTGACGATCGTGACAGTACATTTTCGTTAACTGTAATTTCGTTAGTTATACTCCAACTGTCCCTCCATCTTGTGCCAACGTCAGTTTCTTTTGAAGTCTTGGTTCCAGTAGTGTTATATTTTTTTCTAAGATATTGTCAGTTGGATCGGCTCTCGGCAAGGTTTTGTATATTTCCCTATCATATGAACATCCTTTTTTTGACTCAAATAAGAATTCCTCAAGGTTGCTCTGATGTCCAAAAGATTTCAAATCGAAATTTCGTGATATGTAACTTTAAGTTGCATGTATTTGAAACAATCTACATTCGTCAATCCAAAATAACTTTTTAATTCTGTCATGGAAATAAATGTATTTCCTGTTACCGAGTCATTTACGGTTTCTATACCATGTGGACCAATTCATCGGTGAATTCAGAAAAATCACATTGTATGATTTTTAAGTAATTAATTTGCATTTTATTGCATGACATAAGTATTTGATCACCTACCAACCAGTAAGAATTCCGGCTCTCACAGACCTGTTAGTTTTTCTTTAAGAAGCCCTCCTGTTCTCCACTCATTACCTGTATTAACTGCACCTGTTTGAACTCGTTACCTGTATAAAAGACACCTGTCCACACACTCAATCAAACAGACTCCAACCTCTCCACAATGGCCAAGACCAGAGAGCTGTGTAAGGACATCAGGGATAAAATTGTAGACCTGTACAAGGCTGGGATGGGCTACAGGACAATAGGCAAGCAGCTTGGTGAGAAGGCAACAACTGTTGGCGCAATTATTAGAAAATGGAAGAAGTTCAAGATGATGGTCAATCACCCTAGGTCTGGGGCTCCATGCAAGATCTCAACTCGTGGGACATCAATGATCATGAGGAAGGTGAGGGATCAGCCCAGAACTACACGGCAGGACCTGGTCAATGACCTGAAGAGAGCTGGGACCACAGTCTCAAAGAAAACCATTAGTAACACACTACGCCGTCATGGATTAAAGTCCTGCAGCGCACGCAAGGTCCCCCTGCTCAAGCCAGCGCATGTCCAGGCCCGTCTGAAGTTTGCCAATGACCATCTGGATGATCCAGAAGAGGAATGGGAGAAGGTCATGTGGTCAAAAATAGAGCTTTTTGGTCTAAACTCCACTCGCCGTGTTTGGAGGAAGAAGAAGGATGAGTACAACCCCAAGAACACCATCCCAACCGTGAAGCATGGAGGTGGAAACATCATTCTTTGGGGATGCTTTTCTGCAAAGGGGACAGGACGACTGCACCGTATTGAGGGGAGGATGGATGGGGCCATGTATCGTGAAATCTTGGCCAATAACCTCCTTTCCTCAGTAAGAGCATTGAAGATGGTTCGTGGCTGGGTCTTCCAGCATGACAACGACCCGAAACACACAGGGCAACTAAGGAGTGGCTCAATAAGAAGCATCTCAAGGTCCTGGAGTGGCCTAGCGAGTCTCCAGACCTGAACCCAATAGAAAATCTTTGGAGGGAGCTGAAAGTCCGTATTGCCCAGCGACAGCCCCGAAACCTGAAGGATCTGGAGAAGGTCTGTATGGAGGAGTGGGCCAAAATCCCTGCTGCAGTGTGTGCAAACCTGGTCAAGACCTACAGGAAACGTATGATCTCTGTAATTGCAAACAAAGGTTTCTGTACCAAATATAAAGTTCTGCTTTTCTGATGTATCAAATACTTATGTCATGCAATTAAATGCAAATTAGTTACTTAAAAATCAGACAATGTGATTTTCTGGATGTTTGTTTTAGATTCCGTATCTCACAGTTGAAGTGTACTTATGATAAAATTACAGACCTCTACATGCTTTGTAAGTAGAAAAACCTGCAAAATCGGCAGTGTATCAAATACTTGTTCTCCCCACTGTAATTTCTAAATGGTCTGAGAAGAACATCATTGGCAGGGCAATTCAAGCATAGCCAATATGCAGTGATAATGTATTGGGCCTATAGCCTACTGAACAAACCTCATTACTACAGAACTGATTTTAATTGGTTAATGTTGCATAGGCTTACTTAAAAAAAAAAAAAACATGTTTAAAAAAAAAACTGATCAGTACATCTTGGCTTGTATTTTGACTCAGAAAGTGATCTTGACTCAGAAAGGGTTGGTGACCACTGCCTTAAACCATTTGAGTAGCACTTTTCATGTTTACGTACTGTAAGCTGAACTCATTTGTATGTAAGTCAACTTCAATCTAAAGGGTTATGTTACGATAACATAGAATATTTAAGTAAAGTAGACAACATCATTTAAGTACACTTCACTCAATGATTCAAGTAAAGTAAACAACATTATTTAAGTTGGCTTCACTCAATAATGTTATGTTAAATGTACGTTGTTTATTCAAGTAAGGTTAACAAGAACACTTGTTGTGCTTACTCAAACATCGACAGTACAGTAGACTAAAATTATTCATTTTCCAAACTCAAACGGTTCAATGCATTCGGTTTCCTCAAATCAGGTTTTATGATATGAACTGTATATGACTCTGTTTATACCCATCCAACCCAACCTAAATCAGCATGGTTGAAACTTTCGTCCACCGTGGCACAGCACAGATCGCTGTAGTGCACTACAACCTAACCCATCCTATCCCTGGCAGAGCCATAGCAACCCAACCTAAATGGTTGTAGTTCAGTGTGTCGTAGCCCATTCTACCATCCTATCCCTGGCAGAGCCATAGCAACCCAACCTAAATGGTTGTAGTTCAGTGTGTCGTAGCCCATTCTACCATCCTACCATCCTATCCCAGGCAGAGCTATGCCATTTAGTCCAGTAGAGATGTAACCTTAACCTGTATTTAACAGAGGCCAACTCTGCTGACAACTGCAGTCAAAGGTAACACCTCAATTCCACTGAGCTTGTATGCCATGATTCTGGGAAATCTCTCTCTCTCTATCACACACACACACACACACACACACACACACACACACACACACACACACACAGAGAGAGTTAGGATTAGGGTTAAGGTTAGGGTAAGGGTTAGTGGTTAGGGAAAATAGGAACATTTCAAATAATTTTAGGTCCCCATGAGGATAGAAAAACATAACATTGTTGTGTGTGTGTGTGTGTGTGTGTGTGTGTGTGTGTGTGTGTAAAGCCCTGTGTCGTACCAGAAAACAAACAGTACCTAATGAGTTCTATATTGCCTTAGCAAACAGTCTCTTACCCTTAGCTGTGGTCTAATCAGCCTTTAAGGATGACAAAGGGACTGTGGTGTTGATAGAGGGCAGGCTTAGCCATGAGGTTATCAGAGGATCCATTGTGAAGCCCATTCTGTTATCAAATGTAAACAGGACCATAAGCTTTGACCATATGGTTCAATAGAAGCACCTGCGTATTAATGTTGACTGAGACAGAGGGCCATTATAAGCTAATTCACAGCCATTTCGAAGGTAACGAGCACTAACGACCAAAAGAGATATAGCCATTACCACAAAGACACAACACCAACGAAGATTTGGACCTCATGTGAATCGACATGCTGCAAAGCAAACACAAACAAATCCTACTGAAAAATACCCTATTTGAAGTACATTAGTCCTCTCTTTTAAAACATGTCCTGAATTGTTGTAGTGTGGGTTGTGTTTAATAGGCCGGTTACGTAGTCATTAGTACTTTGTACTAGATGTAAGTTGTAAGTTCAAGAAAGTTCAATGAGTCTGGGTCTGAGTCTGGGTCTGGGTCTGGGTCTGAGTCTGGGTCTGAGTCTGGGTCTGAGTCTGGGTCTGAGTCTGGGTCTGAGTCTGTGTTAAGTCTTGGTGTCCATACTGGATACTGTATCAAAAAGGGACATTTAACTAGGCAGTGTTTTAAAGGGCGATGTGAGGCCTTTCCAGACAGCCTCCCAGCTATCAGTCACATTCCATAACACCAGTCACCACCAATCGGAAGATAACTAAGAGACTCTGCATATAGATCTTCACTGAGTGATCTTCACAAAACACTGTCCTCATATTGCAGGGGATGCTGGCCCATTTCGACTCCAATGCTTTCCACAGTTGTGTCAAGTTGGCTGGATGTCCTTTGAGTGGTGGACCATTCTTGATACACACAGGAAACGGTTGAGCGTGAAAAACCCAGCAGCGTTGCAGTTCTTGACTCAAACCGGTGCGCCTGGCACCTACTACCATACCCCGTTCA